>NC_057739.1:1983115-1997588 GCF_004010195.1 Chiloscyllium plagiosum
ACACTCCAGGTTCTGCACCCTAAAGCTACAGTCTGGGTTCCCATGCCCCTGCAGAGTTAGTTTAAACCCCCCCCAAGAGCACTAGCAAACCTCCCAACAAGGATACTGGTGCCCCTTAGGTTCAGGTGTAGACCATCCTGTTTAAATGGTCCCACCTTCCCCAGAAAGAACCCCAGTTATCCAAAAACCGGAATCCCTCCCTCCTGCACCATCCCTGTAGCCACGCATTTAACTGTTCTCTCTCCCTATTCCTTGACTCTCTATCACGTGGCACGGGTAACAAACCAGAGACAACAACTCTGTTCGTTCTAACTCTGTGCTTCCAACCTAGCTCCCTGAAAGCCTGTCTAACATCCTCTGCACTCCTCCTACCTATGTCGTTGGTGCCAATATGGGCCACGACTTCGGGCTGCTCCCCCTCCCCCTTAAGGACCCGGAAAACACGATTAGAGACATCACGTACCCTTGCACCTGGGAGGGAACGTACCAAACGTGAGTCTCTCTCGTTCCCACAAAACCGCCTATCTGTGCCCCGCACTATCGAGTCCCCAATTACTACTGCTTTGCTCTTCTTCACCCTTCCCTTCTGAGTAACGGGGATAGGCTCCGTGCCAGAGGCCTGAGCCCCGTTACTAACCCCTGGTAAGTCGTCCCCCCCCACAAGTATCCGAAACGGTATACTTGTTCTTGAGGGGAACGGCCGCAGGGGTTCCCTGCACTGGCTGCTTCCTCCCAGTCCCCCTCACTGTCACCCATCTATCTGCCATCTTTGGAGTTACTACTTCCCTAAAGCTCCGATCTATGATCCCCCTCTGCCTCCCGAATGTTCCTAAGTTCATCCAACTCCAGCTCCAGTTCCCTAACACGGTCTTGGAGGAGCTGGAGATGGGTGCACTTCCTGCAAGTGTAATCAGCAGGGACGTCCATGGCATCCCTCACCTCAAACATGTTGCAAGAGGAACTTTGCACTGCCTTCACTGCCATCCCTCTGAAAGTAACCTTTTTTAAAAAAAAACTGGGTCTAAAGAATACAACAAGCAAAATGCAGCACTTACCTACTTACCACAACGGGTCTTATTATTTAGGTTAGAGGAGGAGGGCGGTTGGGAGGCACTACCTCTATAGTGCCTCGGGTTCTTCTCCTGCGTGCTTTTAAAGGGAAAAAAAACCTACCCGGCTGCCCCTCTGGTCTTCGTCACTTCCCCCTACTGCTCCCGCTCTTACTGTGAAGAGAAAAAAAACACCGCTGCCCGCTACCGGTAAGTAATTTTAAAACAAACTGTCTTACCTTAGCTGCTGCTCGCACTCAAAGTCTGATGAATCAGTCCACCTCCATGTTGAACAGCACTTGGAGGAAACACTGAGTGTGGCAAGGGTGCAAAATGTACTTTGGGAGGGGAATTTCAATGTCCACCACCAAGATTGGCTCAGGAGCAGCATTACTGATTGAGCTGATTGGGTCCTGCTAGACTGGGTCTGTGGCAGATGGTGAGGGAACCAAGAAAACGAGAAAATAACTTGACCTCATCCTTACCAATCTGCACACTGCAGATGCATTTAATCATGACGTTATTGGTAAGAGTGACCACTGAACAGTTTTTGCAGAGATGAAGTCCTACTTTCACATTGAGGATACCCTCCATTGTATTGTGTGGCACTATCACAATGATAAATGGGGCAGAGTTCAAACCGACCTCGCAACTCAAGACTGGGAATCCATGTGACACTATGGGCCATCAACAGCGGCAGAATTGTACTCCAGCACAATCTATAATCTCATAGCCCAGCATATCCCCATCTCAACCATTACCATCAAACCAGGGGTTCAATGAAGAGTGCAGGAGCAATACCATGCATACCTAAAAATGAGGTGTCAACCTAGTGAAATTATCGAACAGGACTACTTACATGCCAAATAGCATAAGCAGCAATTGATACACAGAGTTAGTTGATCCAACAACCAGTGGATCAGCTCTAAGCTCTGCACTCCTAGTCATAAAGATCACCACCACTTTCTCAAGGGCAACCAGGGATGGGCAATAAATGCGGACAAAGAAGTACAATGTGGAAAAGTGTGAAGTCATGCACTTTAGTAGGAAAAATAGAAGTAGCTTGTGGAGTCTGGCTACTGTGATTTATTTTACCCCGATGTGTGGTCAATGGTTTATGCAGGGACTATTTATAACATATGGTCATTATGTTGGCCAGGGGGCGGTTGTGGTGCAATTTTCGGTACATCCATTCATGAGATTTGGGTGTCGCTGGCTGGCAAGCATGTTGTTGCCCTTGAGAAGGCGGAGGTGAGCTGCCTTCTTGAAACAGTGCAGTTCATGTGCTGAAGGTAGACCCACAATGCCCTTAGGGAGGGATTTTAGGACTTTGACCTAGCGACAGTGAAGGAACAATAATGTATTTCCAAGTCAGGATGGTTAGTGGCTTGGAGGGGGTCTTGTACCCAAATATCTGCTGCCCTTGTCCTTTTAGATGGAAGAGGTTGTGGGTTTGGAAGGTGCTGTCTGAAGATCTTTGGTGAATTTCTGCAGTGCATCTTATAGATAGCAAAACCTGCTGCTACTCAGCATTAGTGATGGAGAGACTGAAATTCTTGTGGATGTGGTGCCATTCAAGCAGTCTGCTTTGTCCTGGATGGGGTCAAGCTTCCTGAGTGCTGTTGGGGCTGCCCCCATCCAGGCAAGTGGAGAGTATTCCATTACAATTCTGACTTGCATCAGCTGAGTTTCTGGTCAATGGTAACCCCCAGGATATTGACAGTGGGACATTCATTGATGGTAACACCATTGAATGACAAGGGATGGTGGTTAGATTGCTTCTTATTGGTGATGGTCATAGGCTGGCATTGGTGTGGCATAGATTTTACTTGCCACTTATCAGCTCAAGCCTGGATATTGGCCAGATCTTGTTGCATTTTGACATGGTGGCTGAGGAGGGGAACTTGCAGGTGATGGTGCTCCATGTATCTGCTGTACTTGTGGATGGAAGTGGTTGTGGGTTTGGAAAGTGCTGTCTAAAGATCTTCGGTGAATTTCTGCAGTGTATGCTTGGAGATAGCACCCACTGCTGCTACTGAACGTTGATGATGTTTTGTTTCTCTAACTTCCACCTGAAACATATTAAAACTTCCATCCCCTATGGACAAGCTCTGTGCATACACAGGATCAGTTCAGATGAGGAGGAACATGATGGACACTTGAAAGTGCTCAATGATGCCTTCATAAGAGCAGGGTACAATGCTCAACTCATCGACCAGCAGTAGTGACGTACCACAGTGAGAAACCATAATGACCTCCTCAGGAGGCAGACATCGGCTGCAACCGACAGGGCACCCTTCATTGCCCAGTACTTCCCGGGAGCCGAAGGACTAAGCCATATTCTTCGCAGCCTGCAACTCATTATAGATAAGGATGAGCACCTCACCAAGACCTTCCCCACACCTCCACTTCTCGCCTTTAAACAACCACCAAACCTTAAACAGACCATGATTCATAGCAAACTGCCTAGCCTTCAGGACAATAACATTGTACAACCCTGCCACTGCAAGGCGCGTCAGAGTATCAACATGGACCACCATTACACGTGGGGACACCTCCCACCATGTACGCAGTGAGTACTCATGTGACTTGGCCTATGTTGTCTATCTCATATGCTGCAGGCAAGGATGTCCATTGTACATTGGTGAGACCAAGCAGACACTACAACAACAGATGAATGGACACCGCACAACAATCACCAGACAGGAGTGTTCCCTCCCAGTCAGGGAACACTTCAGCGGTCCGGGACATTCGGCCTCGGACGTTCGAGTGACCATCCTCCAAGGCAGACTTTGGGACAAGCAACAACGTAGAATGGCTGATAGCCAAGTTCGGTATCCATGGGGATGGTCTCAACTGGAACCTTGGGTACATGTCACATTACAGGTGACCCCACTGCATGATTCTCTCTTTCTCTCTCTCTATGTCACACACACACGAACACACACACACACACACAAGAACACACACACACACAAGCTCTCTCTCATATGTTTAAAAAGCTGAGCTATCTTGAGAAGTTCTGGGATTTACACACCAAAGAACAGAAACCAGCATATCCCATTATGAAAGATTTAGATTCGATTACTTACAGTGTGGAAACAGGCCCTTCAGCCCAACAAGTTCACACCGGCCCTCCGAAGAGCAACTCACCCAGACCCATTCCCCTACATTTACCCCTTCACCTAACACTACGGGCAATTTAGCATGGCCAATTCACCTGACCTGCACATCTTTGGACTGTGGGAGGAAACCGAAGCACCCAGAGGAAACCCACGTAGACACGGAGAGAATGTGCAAATTCCACACAGACAGTCGCCCGAGGTGGGAATTGAACCCAGGTCTCTGGCACTGTGAGGCAGCAGTGTTAACCACTGTGCCACCATGCTGCCCCAATCTTAATCTAAGATTGTTTACTGTATCACATCTCCATTACACTGGACTCCGTTGGCTATAAATTCTGAGAGCATGAACTTAACCTCCACAACCACTATGCCACCGTGGGCGGCACGGTGGCATAGTGGTTAGCACTGCTGCCTCACAGCGCCTGAGACCCTGGTTCAATTCCCGCCTCAGGCGACTGACTGTGTGGAGTTTGCACGTTCTCCCCGTGTCTGCGTGGGTTTCCTCCGGGTGCTCCGGTTTCCTCCCACAGTCCAAAGATGTGCAGAGTCAGGTGAATTGGCCATACTAAATTGCCCGTAGTGTTAGGTAAGGGGTAAATGTAGGGGTATGGGTGGGTTTCGCTTCGGCGGGTCGGTGTGGACTTGTTGGACCGAAGGGCCTGTTTCCACACTGTAATCTAATCTAAAAAAAACCACCTGATGAAGGAGTGGTGCTCCGAAAGCTAGTGCTTCCAAATAAACCTGTTGGATTATAACCTCATCCCAGCAAGCGGTATTCCATTAGACCATATTTTTAGAATGAGTAAATAGGTAACCAGGGATGTAAAGAAAGCTGAAATTGTAAGGGAGTTAGTCAAGCACTTAGACATGTCAGAGAAACAGACAAGCGCAGTAGAGATAGAAAAACTTAAATTACAATTGAGGAAAATGGAGTTAGAAAGGAAGAGAGAAAAGGAGTTAGAAAGGAAGAGAACGAGATTAGGTTAGATTCCCGACAGTTTGGAAATAGGCCCTTCTGTCGAACAAGTCCACATTGACCCTCCAAAGAGGAACCCACCCAGATCCATTTCTAGGAATATAAAGAAGGAACCAGGTTAGAATTATGTTGAGTTCAAAAGAATTAAACCTCATAATTTTGATAGATGGGTACAGGCCTTAAAAATAAATACGACTATGAGGCTCTAGAAGTTGCAAAAGAGCAGCCGAGGCAGGGGCTGGGTATGGAGTTAGTGCCTGATCTCAAAGAATTCACCTGTATGGGTAAAATTAACTCAGAAAGAATAGGGGGAGAAAGACAAGAAGTTATAATTTTGAGGAATACAGGATCTAACCAGTCTCTAATAGTAAGAGATGAATGTATTTGTACTCTTTCTGACCTGTTACCTAAGAGTGTGGTAATTTGTGGGCTAGATGGCAGAAGTTTAGCATTCCCCTATGTAAGACCAGGTTGGAGTGCCAACTCAAGACTGGGGAAGTTACAGTGGGAGTGATTGACCGAGTGTCAGTTTCAGGAATACAATTTGTTCTTGGGAACGATTTAGCAGGATCCAAGGTGGGAGTGACACGCTTTGTTGTGGAGAAGCCAAAGGAACACCAGGAAACTGAGGATTTAAAAGAAAAATACTCCCTGGAATTTTTCTAGACTGTGTAGCAATAAGGTCCCACACTCATAAGTCACAGCACGAAGTAAAAACTAAAGAGAAAGATGAAGGAGTTGAGGTTCAGTTAGCAGACACCCTGTTTGATATATTGGTGCAGGAAAGACATGAACAGGGAGAGGGTCAGACAGAAGTATTTAGTCCTGAAAGACTAAGAGACTTGCAACAGCACGACAAGACGATAAAAGATATATATGTGGATGCGTACTCTGAAAAGGAGGCAGAGAATATTCCGGAGAGTTATTATCTGAAAGTTTAAAATCACACAGCACCAGTTTATAGTCCAACAGGTTTATGTGGAAACACTAGCTTTCAAAGCGCTGCTCCTTCATCAGATAGTTGTGGAGAATAAGATCATAAGACACAGAATTTATAACAAATGAGTACAGTGTCATGGAAATGGGGTGACACATTAAACAATTTTAGATAAAGTCTTTCAACTTTTAGAATGGGATGTGCTGGTAAATTTACATATCAAAGAGCAGAAAGCTAGTGCTTCCAAATAAACCTGTTGGACTATAACCTGGTGTTGTGTGATTTTTAACTTTGTCCACCTCAGTTCAACACCGGCACCTCCAAGTCACATACAGAGGAACCTTGATTATCTGAACGAGATGGGCGGGCACTATTTCGTTTGGATAATCGATTATTCGGTTAATCAATGAAATGCCTTTCCTCTGGGGCTCAGAAGTTTTTAAGTCCGCTCCCCGTTCAGGAGATGAGGCAGCAGCACGTAGCGCGCAAGCCCCTGCCCACCCTTCCAACAGCCCCCCCCACCCACCCCCCTTCCACCCTCCCTGTCCAACACCGCCCTCCACCCGCCCCTCTGCCCCATCCAACACTCNNNNCGCCCCTGCCCCACCTGGCCCAACACCGCCCCCCCACCCCAGCCCAACACCGCCCATCGCCCAACCCCCACCCTGCCCAACACTGCCCCTCCCCATGTAGAACTCTAGGGAAAGTGTGGGAAGAGAAAGAGAGAGAGGGCGGGAGGTCAGTCATTTGGAGACGGTGCCTGTATAATCACTGTAAACAAAAGACGCTATCATTGTTGGAAACACGTCTTTGATGTAATGTTTCTCTCGGGATCTTGAGATCTCCTTCGGATAATCCGATATTCGGATAATTGATATTCGGATAATCGAGATTCCTCTGTATAGAACATAGAACATCGACCGTTACAGCGCAGTACAGGCCCTTCGCCCCTCGATATTGCGCCGACCTGTGAAATTAATCTGATGCCCATCTAACCTACACCGTTCCATTATTATCCATATGTATGTCCAATGCCCATTTAAATGCCCTTAATGTCGGCAAGTCTTCCACAGTTGCAGGCAGTGCATTCCATGCCCCTACTACTCTCTGAAAGAAACTACCTCTGACATCTATCCTCAATCTATCATCCCTCAATTTAAAGCTATGTCCCCCCATGTTAGCCATCACCATCCGAGGAAAAAGGCTCTCACTGTCCACCCTCTCTAATCCTCTGATAATCTTATGCATCTCGATTAAGTCACCTCTCTACCTACTTCTCTCCAACAAAAACTTCCTCAGTTCCCTCACCACTGGTAACTGAGCTCAAGGATGAACATTTCCTATCAACCATCACCCACTGTCTTTCAGCTTGCCAATTTCTGATCCAAACTGCTAAATCACCTTCAATCCTGAAACTTTGTATTTTGTGCAATAGCCTACCATGTAAAACCTTATCAAACACCTGACTGAAGTCCATATACACCACATTCTATCTGAAAGATAGAATCCTAAGATGAAAATGGAGACCACAGCACGGTCATGCAAAAGAGATATCGGCAGAAGTGCACCAGATTGTGTTGTCAGTATCATACAGACATGAAGTGTTATGGCTAGCACATGAGCTACCTGTAGGAGGTTACATAGGTGCACGGAAGATTTAGACTAAGGTACAAAAGCATTTCTATTGGCCAGGGATGTACAAGGATGTGGTTAACCTTTGCCATACATGTCATACATGCCAAATGGTAGGTAAGCCACAGGCAGTAATATAACCAGTGCCGTTGTTGCCAATTCCCACGTTTGAAGAAGCTTTCACACGGGTTATAATTGATTGTGTAGATCCCCCCCCCCCAAGAACTAAAAGTGGGAACCAGTACTTGTTAACCATAATGGATGCATCTACCAGATTTCCGGAGGCAATTCCATTACGGGAGTATTAAGGCAAAAAGCTTTCCTCACGCAGTGTCGGCTACCCAGAGAGATTCAATCAGACCAAGGATCTAATTTTACTGCTCGGCTGTTTAAGGAAGTCATGGATTGCTTAGGTATACAGCACTTTAAATCAAGTGTGTATCATCCTGAATCCCAGGGAGCTTTAGAAAGGTGACATCAGACCCTGAAGAGAATGTTAAGAGTATACTATCAGGATTACCCGAATGATTGGGAATAAAGGTATCCCATTTGTATTGTTTGCCATTAACGATGCCCCAAACAAATCTACTCAGTTCACTCCTTTCGAGTTAATATTCAGACATGAAATGAGAGGGCCTTTGAAATTAATTAGAGAGCAATTAACAGGACCAAATTCTGAGATCCCGGAATTGGATTATGTATCAGAGGTGAGGGAAAGATTAAATCGGGTAGGTGAGTTTGCTAAACAGCACCTGAAGAGGGCACAGCATAGAATGAAGCAGGTAGCAGATAAAAACTCTGAAATTCAGATGTTTTCACATGGGGATGATGTATTAACATTGTTACCAGTAGTAGGGTATCCCTCCAAAGCCAGGTTTAGTGGTCCCTATCAAATTGACAAAAAGTTGAGTCAGGTAAAGATGCTGGATAGATAAAAACTGCATTGGTATGTCATGTGAACATGTTGAAACCTTATTATACTAGAGAGAAAGAACTGGAGAAATAGGTTAGTTATTGCTGTGCAGAGTGAGGAGTCAAATCCAGATGTCGTGGAGTTTGATGTGCCTCAAAATATATTAAACAATGAGGAAGTCCTTGAGGAGTGGGATAGGTTAGTGAACTATGTCTCAGGAGCACGGAACATAGTTGAAAGGTTTGTTGCAGCTGTATGAGGCCATATGCAGGAATAAGATGGGGAGGACCAATGCTATTGTGCATGAGGTGGAAGTAGGGAATGCTGTTCCGATAAAACACCCCGACAGGCTTAATCCTTTCAAAGCCATACAAGTCCAGAAGGAAGTGGATGTGATGCTCAACCAAGATATCACCAAACCAAGTCAGAGCAAGTGGAGTTCACTGATCGTGTTAGTTCCCAAACCTGACTGGACTCAACGGTTATTGTGTGGACTATCAGAAGGTCAACGCTGTAACAAAATCGGACTCATATCCAATACCAAGACTAGAGGACTGTATTGAGAAAGTTGGACAAGTCAGTTACATCACAAAGTTGGACTTGCTGCTTGGTTATTGGCAGTTCCCTTTATCAGAGAAGGCGAAAGGAATTTCTGCGTTTGTAATCCTAAATGGGCTATATCAATTCAAAGTGATGCCATTTGGAATGAAAAACCAGCCACATTCCAAAGACTCATGAACAGAGCTGTGGCTGGGTTAAGAAACTGTGCAGTCTATTTGGACAATCTAGTGATCTTTAGCGAGTCATGGAAAGATCACATGGTACAGTTGGCACAGCTCTTTGAATGATTAAGAGAAGCAAAACCGTAATATACATAAAGAAAACAGAATTCAGGAAAGCAGAGGTGACATTCTTGAGACGTTGCATCAGTCTTGGAAGGTTGGCCCCAAGGGACGGAAAGGCAAAGGCCATCGAGGAATTTCCATGACCAACCTCGAAGAAAGAAGTGCTTCGATATTTGGGACTAAATGGATTCTACTGGGAGTTTGTTCCAAACTTCAGCAGTGTAGTGGCATCGTTAACAGATTTACTGAAGAAGAACACAAAGTCTCAGTAGACAGAACAATACCAGGAGGCATTTGACAATTTAAAAGCAGTATTAACCACTGCACCAGTTTTGGCTTCACCAACTTTTTTTTTGAAACACTTCAAAGTTGCAATCGATGCTAGCGACATAAGAGTTGGAGCTGTACTGCTACAGAAAGATAATGATGGAATTGAATGACCAGTTGCTTACTTTTCAAAGAATCTCAACACTCGCCAGAGAAAATACGTTGCCATTGAAAAGGAATTATTGAGTTTGGTACTGGCTTTACAACATTTTAATGTTTATGTGACGAACAATGTGTCAAAGATGGTTGTGTACATGGATCACAATCCTCATGAATGATTTGAAGACAAGAATATGAGACTATTTCGCAAGTTGTAAGAATGTGATAGTAGATGCGTTATCACAGATTTAACAAAGTATAGATAAGATTGAACAGATATCAATGTGTGTGTGCAGAAGTTAATATGAACTTAGATTAATGTGCTATGTATTTCATTGTAATGGGGTTAAAAATAATGAAAAATGGCATATGATAGTTCATTTTGAAGGGTGGAAGTGTTATGAAGTTGATCGCGTGTGAGATTAGATTAGATTACCTACAGTGTGGAAACAGGTCATTTGGCCCAACAAGTCCACACCGATCCTCTGAAGAGTAACCCACACAGACCAAATCCCCTATCCTACATTTACCATTGACTAATGCACCTAACACGATGGGCAATTTAGCATGGCCAGTTCATGTGATCTGCACATCTTTTGGACTGTGGGAGGAAAGCAGAGCACCCGGAGGAAACCCATGCAGACACGGGGAGTATATGCAGTCTCCACACAGACCATTGCCCGAGGCGGGAATCGAGCTTGGATCCTTGGTGCTGTGAGGCAGCAGTGCTAACCACTGAGCCACCGTGCCGCCCCTTCATGTGCTGTAACTTTAAGAGAGAGTGAATGCTGTTTTGCATTGACAGCTTGCAGGCACTTGTCATGTGACTGACTTGCAGTCTCATGAGTGTACTAGGAAATTGAAAACATGTAACATTTGGCTGTAAAACAAGAGCTGAGTTTTGGGTGCTATTTTCACAACTGTTTGAATTTAACCAAACAGTTTAAATTATGCCCCAGGATACTAAAGCCCAATCAAATTTGAATTTATTGTTTTTGACAACATTGAACCAATGAGATGACTTGGTATTTGGGGTATAAGGAAGCCGGTATTTTGAGAGTTAGCCAGAGAGAGCAACCAACTGCCATCGCTGAGGAAGGACAATAATCGTTCACTTGACTTGCTCAAGCGATGAAAGAATTCTCTTAAGGGATTGAGTTGACTCTATTCTCTGAGATTTAGAAGAATAAAATCCTTAAGGGACGTCATGGTGAGAAAATGTCTCCCTTGTCCTGGAAATCTACTCTACAGGCTGACTCAGAATAAAGAGTCGGCCATTTATGGATAAACTGAGGAGAGATTTCTTCAGTCAAGTGTTGTAAATCTTTCGAATTCTCTTCCAGAAAGAGCTGTGAAAACATTGCACCTTTGTTTCATCACAACAGGGATCAATAGTGTTTAGGTTATGGATAATAGAGAGATATGATTGTTCTTAATCTTGTTTATCAACAGAGTAAACTATAAGATGCAAATCGTCTATTCCAACTCCTATTTCTTATGAAAAGAGACAATATGAATACATGTTTTCCTCATTGTTGGGGAGGAATTCATGTGGTTTATATGGAGAATTGGTTTCTGAAGATGAGTTACAAACCTGAATATGTCTTTGAGATTAGGGAAGAATTATATTTAGAATTGCAGGTGTTTTGTAAGTGACTTACAAGCTGCAATCTAATCAAGTTTTTGGTTTTGCTTTATACAGAAAGTAACAATTCCTGCTTAGTGACAGGCTAATCAAGGAGTTCAAGTGATTTGTGTGTAGAATATTAAGTATCAGGTTGATTTGTGCAGCTTCCCAGTGCATAACAGCTGGAAATGCAGTGAATATAACTACTGTTAGGAATTGAGCAACAAAGCAGTAAACTGTTGGCTCATGGACCTACTTCTATCATTGACCACAAGTCTACTGTCGTGCTTGATCCACACGTGCTTTGATTCCCTTAAAATCCAAAAATGTGTTGGCTGTAATCTAGAATATATGTAACTAAGAATTTGCAACCCTCTGACCTATAGAATTCTAAAGGCATTTCTCACAACTTTAGCTCAAACTGGCACTTCTTTTATCCTAAGACAATGTCACCTTGTTCCCAGACATTCCACTCATAGGAAACATTCTCTCTGACAAGCCCCTCACAGTCTTCTTTCTTCTTTCTTCTAAATTCCAAAGTAGAGACCCCTTTGCCTTAATCTTTTCTTATACGATTCTCTGGTTTGAGCAGACAATCTTATAAAAATGAGTTGTTAATCCTTTAAGAAGAGTGTGTTCATCCTGAGGTAAGGAAAATAACTCCACAGAGGCCAATATTCCATCATCAAGTTACCTTTTGTTTACATGTGGAAAGTGTTTGACACTGATCCAGCTCCCTCAGAGCCAGCCCTCAGAGTGAACAGGATGTCCGATACTCATGTTCATATTTGTCAGCCAGGGCTCCTCCATTGGCCCAGAGTAACAGCCCGAATCAGGGAAGTCATATTGTGTGAGGTCCACCTGGTTGGCCTCGTTACAAACACTACATCCCTCCCCTTCTGAATCCAAGGACACGAGCTGGTTATTTTTCTTTTTGCTCTTCCTGGGACATTTTAGCATTGGGTCAGGTTTCTCCAACTGCCTTATATATGGGTAGCATGTAATGCACAGTAGCTCACTTCTTTTCTCTTCAAGCGGCAAAAGCATTGAGAAGTTGATGTCTGCCGTGGCCATCTTAGATTCTGAGGCATTCTCAATGCTTGACAGAGAGGAAGAACCCACAGGTTCCGCCAGCCTTTTCGATTGTTCCAAGGACCAGTGCACGTTTTACTCTTGCACCGTGTGCGAGTTTATATCTTTCATATAGCCCACACCTCGTTCAGGATCACTGAACCTACCCAAACTTTATACATCATTGAACCTGACCTCATGTCAACCATGCTTGTTACCAGTGCAGGGCCATAGCACCAGGGACCCAGGTTCGATTCCAGCCTCGGGCGACTGTCTGTGTGGAGTTTGCACATTCTCCCCGTGTCTGCATGGGTTTCCTCCGAGTGCTCCGGTTTCCTCCCACAGTCCAAAGATATACAGGTCAGGTGAATTGGCCATGCTAAATTGCCTGTAGTGTTAGATGCATTAGTCAGTGGGAAACGGGTCTGGGTGGGTTACCCTTCCAAGGGTCGGTGTGGACTGGTTGGGTAAAAGGGCCTGTTTCCACAGTGCAAGGAATCTAATCTAATCTTTATTTTGGAATCCCCTGGATGATCCTGGTGGAGTCCAGTCAGTAAAGAATGATGATCTTTATTCAGGACAATCACTCTTGCTCCCCAGATAATATGTTGTCCTTATTGTTGGTGAAGATTCATGCGGTTTATATAGATAATTAGTTTCGGATGATGAGTTACAAATCTGAATATGACTTTGAGATTAGGGAAGCTTTATATTTTGAATTGCAGATGTTATGCAAGTTACTTTATTGGCTGAGGAAATCCTAAATGGCATCCTCTTACATTGATACAAACCTTTATGGGTATTAATTGTAGCATACTCCTGGAAATCTTCATCTAACTGCAATTGCAAGAACATATGGCTCATATCGAACTTCGCATATAAATCCCATATGTGAAGGTTTGGGTATTTATCCAGCTGCAAGAAACGGTTTGTTTAAACCATTTGCTTAAAACCTCCACAAAGGCAAATGACCCATCAGGCTTCACAATCAATATTACCAGTGCTGCCTGTTCCACTGACTGGACTGGTTTAGTGATTCCTTCACTTTCCAGCCTTCAGATTTCTGCCTCTAGGGGTGACCTTATAGAGGTTTACAAAATTATGAGGGACATGGATAGGGTAAATAGGCAAAGTCTTTTCCCTGGGGTGGGGAAGTCCAGAACTAGAGGGCATAGGTGTAGGGTGAGTGGGGAAAGATATAAAAGAGACCTACGGGGCAACGTTTTCACACAGAGGGTGGTACATGTATGGAATGAGCTGCCAGAGGAAGTGGTGGAGGCTGGTACAATTGCAACATTTAAGAGATTTGGATGTGTATATGAATAGGAAGGGTTTGGAGGGTTTGGGTGCTGGCAAGTGGGACTAGATTGGGTTGGGATATCTGGGCGGCATGGACGAGTTGGACTGAAGGGTCTGTTTCCATGCTGTACACCTCCATGTCTCTACTTTGGCACATTAGGCAAATGGCACTGGGGGTGGGGGGGTGGGTCTTGCAGAATTGTGGAATTTCTTCCTCGTCAACATGTAAGGCAGCTGTGGCTCCTTTCATTGTCCCTAGACCTTTCAGAAAAGCTTCCTAGTGCTTAATTAGGACTTCACTCAGGAAGGAGAAAGTGAGGACTGCAGATGCTGAAGATCAGAGCTGAAAATGTGTTGCTGGAAAAGCGCAGCAGGTCAGGCAGCATCCAGGGAACAGGAGAATCGATGTTTCGGGCATGAGCCCTTCTTCAGGAATGAGAAAAGTGTGTCCAGCAGGCTAAGATAAAAGGTAGGGAGGAGGGACTTGGGGGAGGGGCATTGGAAATGCGATAGGTGGAAGGAGGTCAAGGTGAGGGTGATAGGCCGGAGTAGGGGTGGGGGCGGAGAGGTCAG
>NC_057739.1:1997955-2011099 GCF_004010195.1 Chiloscyllium plagiosum
GAACGCTGATAGGGGAGGGGAGGGAAATATATCCCTGGTGGTGGGGTCCGTTTGGAGGTGGCGGAAATGACGACGGATGATACGATGTATATGGAGGTTGGTGGGGTGGTAGGTGAGGACCAGTGGGGTTCTGTGCTGGTGGCGATTGGAGGGGCGGGGCTCAATAGCCAACGAGCGGGAGTGGAGGAGATACGATGAAGAGCATCGTCGATCATGTCTGGGGGGAAATTGCGGTCTTTGAAGAAGGAGGCCATCTGGGTTGTACGGTATTGGAACTGGTCCTCCTGGGAGCAGATGCGGCGGAGATGAAGGAATTGAGAATATGGGATGGCGTTTTTACAGGGGGCAGGGTGGGAGGAGGTGTAGTCTAGGTGGCTGTGGGAGTCGGTCGGTTTATAGTAAATGTCCGTGTTGATTCGGTCGCCCGAGATAGAAATGGAAAGGTCTAGGAAGGGGAGGGAGGAGTCTGAGACGGTCCAGGTAAATTTGAGGTCGGGGTGGAAGGTGTTGGTAAAGTGGATGAACTGTTCAACCTCCTCGTAGGAGCACGAGGCAGCGATTTCACTCAGGAAAGCCATTTTCTAATTGAAAAAAGTTGAGCCAATCTAGGTGAGTCTTTCTCAACCAATTTTGACCCATGAAGCTTGGACACGAGCCTTTAGCTTGTCAATGACAACGGAACAAACTGCTTTTTGTGAGACACTGGAACTTGTCCCACTTGCCTCAGTTTTGTCCATATCCCTCCAAACCTTACTTATTCATGTACAGAGGAACCTCAATTATCCAAATATCAATTATCCAAATATCAGATTATCCAAAGGAGATCTCCAAGTCCCGATAGAAACATTTTGTCAAAGAGCTGTTTCACCCCTGATCATGTCTTTTGTTTCCAGGTACAATGATTAAGAATGAACTCGGCTGACTGAAATGCTGCCCAGAACAGTCCTGGACAGTAATCTCTAAATCACTGACCTCTTGCCCTCTCTCTCTCTCTCCTCTCACACTTTTCCTAGAGTTCTACACAGGCGTGTACCCTATCCCACCTTTCCCCCGATAATGTCTCCAACATTGACCTGTACAGGGCAGAGGTGGAACCTGACAAAAAGTTTTGTGTGTGTGTGTGCGCGCGCGTTGTTTGGAGACTCAACCAATAAAGGCAGCAGCAATTTTACTGTTCGTTTACAGTTCGGCTGCCCCAGTGGGATGGAGTTGTTGTTGGACTGGGTGGGGGTGAGGGGGTGGGGTGGGGGGTAGAGGTGTTGATGGGGGTCGGTCGGTATAAGGGGATGGACGCGGGTGCAGGGTTGGAGCTGGTGGGTTGTGGCTGCAGGGTTTGGGGGCGGACGGGGGGGTGGTTTTGGACAGGGTTGAGGGCGGGTGGGTTGTGCGATGGGAGTGGATGGGGTTGGGGGTGGGTGGGAGGCAGGGTCTTGCCTGGAGTGTGCTTTTGCCTAGTCTCCTGAACAGGGAGCAGACTTCACAGAAAACTCTGAGCCCCAGAGGAAATCAATTAACCAAATAATCAATTATCCGAACGAGATGGGCAGGCACTAATCGAGGTTCCTCTGTACTTAACCAAATGTCTGTTAAATGTTGTAACTGTACCTGCACCCACCACTTCCTCTGGTAGTACATTTCACACACAAACCATTCTCTGCGTAAAAAGGTTTCCTTCATGTCCTCTTTAAAACTTTCACCTCTTATCTTAAAAGTATGCCCCCTATTTTTGAACTCCCGCACCCTAGACAAAAGACCCTTGTTATTCATCATATCTATGCTCCCCATTAAACCTTTATGAAGTCATCTCTCAGCTTACTACGGTCCAGTCAAAAACAGTCCCAGCATTTCCAATTTATTTTTATAACTCAATCCTTCCATTCTCAACACCATCCTGGTAAATCTTTTCTGCACCCTATCCAATTTAATAATACCCTTCCTATAACAGTACTTCAGAAGAGGCCTTACCAACATCCTGTCTAACCTCATCCTGATGCAACTCCTGTACTCAAAGGTCTAAGCAATGAAGGAAAGTGCCTTTTTGGCCATTCTATCTACCTGTGACACAAATTTCAAGGAATTATGTACCTGAACCTCAAGGTCTCTCTATTCTACAACACCAATACCTCATATTTATCCAGATTAAACTCCACCTGCCACACCTTAGCCCATTGACCCAATTGATCAAAATCTCTTTGTAATATTAAATGTCTTCACTGTCCACTATGCCAGCAATTTTGGTTTCATCTGCAAACTTACTAATCATGCCACCTGTATTCTGATCTAAATCGTTTATATAAATGATGAACAAAATTGGACCTGGTACTGATCCCTGTGGAATGCCACTAAACACAGGCCTCCAGTCCAAAAATAAACCTCCATCTCTGTCCCCTACCGTAAAGCCAATTTTGTATCCAATTGGCAAGGTCTCCCTGAATTTCATGTGATCTAACTTTATTAATTAGTCTACCATGTGGACCCTTCTCAAAGGCATTACTGAGGTCCATATAAATAATACCTACTGCTCTACTCTCATTAATCTCCTTGGCGACTTCCTCAAAAAACTCAAGTGGGGAATCCAGGATGGTGGCGATCGAGGAGGATCACGTTTGCTGGGCTCCGCGCCACAACACTGGCAGGACAGAGCTAGAACCTGTCCCATCCATGTTACTGTGAGTAAAAAAAATACAGTAAAAGAGCTACAGAAACTGAAATTTTTACTTACCGTCATTTTTGCTGTGGGAGAATGCTGAAGAAAGGAGGAAGTTTGCCCAGGGCCGGAGCTGTGACTCAATCCACCGAGGCGGCAGGCTTGCTTACTCACCAGAATTTGGTTGAGGAGTTTGCCAAATCTCACAAGATTCTCGGGAAGCAGATTGAAGAACAAAATCGAGGAAAAGCTGGCCCCAATCTCCGCTATGCTGCAAGATCTGGGGAAAAGGGCTGATTAGCTCAAACGCCAAGCCGCAGGGTGGTGGCAGAGGCTGATTCATCAAAGACTCGGATTGAAGCCCTGGAAACACAGGTCTGTGTTTTGCTGGATCTGCTGGGTGACCTTGAGAAGAGGGGCAGAAGAAAGATCTTTTGTGTTGTTGGTATGCCGGAGGGGACAGAAGGTGAGTGGCCAGTGGAATTCTTTCAGAAGTGGTTCCTGGAATTCCTTAGTTTGGAGACTGAAAAGGGAAGGATAAAGATTGAGAGAGCCCACCAGGTTGCGGCACGAAGGCCAGCCCCCTTGCCCTGTCCTGGTATGGTTCCAGCATTATAAAGACAAACAGAGAATCATGGAAGCTTCCAGAGCCCAAGGGAAGAATCCGAGAGCGTTGGTGGGCGAGGGCTCCAGGGTAATATTTTTCCAAGACTTTTCAGTGGTGATGATTTGGAAAAGGAAGTCCTATGATGGCATCAAGAAGAGATTGAGAGAGCTTGGGGTCCAGTACTGTCTAAAATATCCAGCAGTGCTTCAGATTAATTATAATGAATCTGTACACTTATTTGACTCGCGAGAGAAAGCCGAGGACACGCTGACTTAAGCCGGACGATTGAAAAGGCACTGATAACAGATCTACATTTTTCTCAAATCCACACAACTGCCATAACAGGATTGATCTTTTTTGGACTCCCACAGCGCATTTGGATTTGGTGGTGTCATGTACAATTGGCAATGTCACTATTTCTGATCACTCTTCAGTGTACCTAATGGTCAAGAGTAAGGATATTATGGTAGGTTCAAGGCACTGGTGACTGGACCCCTTTATTCTTAAAGATTGCAAGTTTAATGAATTATTTTCTACTGAATTCAGGGCATTTCTTAGATATTCATTCAGGCTCGGCCAGTAATCCATCCATTCTCTGGGAAACTGCTAAAACTACACTAGGGGGTTGGTTATTTCCTATTCTGCCAGAAAGAAACGGCAGAAAGGTGAGCAGCAACACTTGCTCGAGACATGTCTGAAGGCAGTTGAAAAGGCCTACTTTGATAGGCCGTCATTGGGTAAACTGCAGAGGATCACAGCAGCTTCAGTCCGCACTGAACTCCATGCTCACACAGACAGCTAAGAAGGAGCTTACATTTGCAAAACAAAGGCTGTTTGAGCATGGGAATAAGCCGGGCAAGTACATAGCCATTACCTTGATCTGGGAAGGTACTGGAAATTTAACTATGATTCTAAAAGGATTAATGTGGCATTTCAGACATTTTACACTGAACTATACCAGTCTGAAAGTTGTGAGGATGGACAGGTTAGGATGGAGTATTTTTTTAAGAATTTGGACCTCCCAGGAGTGACTCCTGAGCAAGAGTCTCTCTGTAATGCCCCGCTGTCAGTGGAAGAGGTGCAGGAGGCTGTGAGGCAGCTTCAGAATGGAAAGGTGCATGGTGCTGATGGACTTTGCAGTGAGATTTATAAGGAATTTATAAATATATTGTCAAGACCGCTGGCTTAGAATGTTCAAAGATTCACACAGTCATAGCCTCCTGCAGCCATCTTTAAGAGAGGCAAAAATCTCTCTTATCCTTAAAAATAGGAAGGCCTCAGAGGACTGTGCTTCCTATAGACCCATCTCACGCCTGAATGTCGATTTCAAAATCCTATCTAAGACTCTTGCACTCAGACTAGAAACTATGCTGCCTTCCATCATTAAGGAGGATCAGATAGGTTTTATAAAAGGTCGCGGATCATTGAATAACGTCAGGAGGTTACTTAACATGATCCAAGTATGTCAACAACAATCAGTACAGGGGTTAGTGATCTCTTTAGATGCGGAGAAGGCATTTGACCAGGTCAAATGGCTGTATCTTTTTTATACTTTAAAGTGGTTTGGCTTGGGTGAGGTCATTATCAGATGGGTAAAGGTTTTGTATAGTGACCCTCTTGCCGTGGTCTTCACCAATGGTGTGTGGTCAAGTAATTTCAATATTCTTAGTGGCAGTCGACAGGGCTGGCCCGTATCATTGTTGCTTTTCATATTGGTGATTGAACTGCTGGCGGAGGCAATACATAGGGATCCCAATATATCTGCTCCAGAAATGGGGAATAAGTTACATAGATTCCATTGTATGCGAATGACGTTCTTGTCTTTTTATCAAACCCAACTGTTTCGGTGCCTCATCCGATACAATGCATTAATTTATTTGGTGGCTTTTCAGGTTACAAGATCAACTTTGCGAAATCAGAGGCTTTGCCCATCGGTAGTCTCCCAAAAATGCCTGGTTCTGAGGTCAAATCTTGATTTCCTTTTAGATGGTCACAGGAAGGCATTCCTCTACTTAGGTATATTCATTACTCCCATCTTTGATCGGCTATTTGAAAGCCTCAAAGATGGGTGGCCCTTCTGATCTCTTGGTTAGGTCGGATAGGCCTCATTAAAATGAACATTCTCCCTCATCTGCTGTATCCTATGCAAAATGCTTCCTCTGCTTTTTACTCAGCAAACATTTAGAAGACAGAACAGCCAGTTCAGTTCCTTTATCTGGTATCGCATGCGACCCCATATTAAAATGACTAAACTGCAGCTACCCCACAGACTGGGAGGAGTGCACCTTCCGATCAAAAACTATCAGTTAAACTCGTTGCTATCCTACGTGAATGACTGGGCCTAGGGGTCCCTCATTTACTATGTTTGGACATCAAAGCATCTCAGGCAAGATGCTCCCTTACTAGCTTGCTGTTCTTGGACAAAATGAGGACAGTTAAGGAATATTGCCACAACCCAATAGTTACTAATACTGCTAAAGTTTGGAGAGCAATGCATCGGTGTGAGGGCAATATTGCCAAAACATCATTTTTTACACCATAGTTGGTTTGCCGGGTTTTCAGCCGGAGATGATGGATTCGGGGTGTAAAGTATGGGCAACTAGGAGTGTGACTTGTTCAAGGGATATACACTGATGTCTTTTGACCAGTTGGCTCGGAAATGAATTGCCCAGTAGGGACCTCTTCCATTTTCTTCAAATTAGAAATATCATACAAAAAGAAACCACACATCTAACTGTTTGTTATAGATCTGATACAGGGAAGTGGGTACTGAGTGCTGAGAACACACTTTCTGTCAGCAATGTCTATCACATATTGCGAGAGGGTCCCTCGGACAAGTCAGAATGGCTCTGTAAGATATGGGAGAGGGAGCTGGACGTTGAGGTCTCTTCTGAAGTCTGGCAGGATATCTGGGAAGGTGCAAGAAGGACCTTGATTTGCAATAGGACTCACCCCTTGCAATTGAAAATTCTCCACAGGATCCACTTGGCTCCAGACCGCCTTTCAGAATTTAAAGCAGGAGTATCTCCAATGTGACCTAAATGCAAAATGAGTACGGGCACGCTCACTCATTGTCTCTGGTCCTGCCACAGGCTGCAGGCATACTGGAGTGCTGTGGTAGGAGAAATAGAGAGGGTCTTGGGGAGAGAGGTGGAGATGGGCCCGGTATCTTTTCTTCTTGGCCCTGTTAATCCACTTCCATTAGACATGCACAAAAAAAAAGCTTTTCAGTATCCTCACTTTTTGTGCAAGAAAGAACATTCTGAGAGGGTGGGTGTCTGAAAACCCCCTGGGGCTGTCGGCCTGGTGT
Source organism: Chiloscyllium plagiosum (assembly GCF_004010195.1). Lineage (NCBI taxonomy): Eukaryota > Metazoa > Chordata > Chondrichthyes > Orectolobiformes > Hemiscylliidae > Chiloscyllium > Chiloscyllium plagiosum. The sequence continues at coordinate 2,004,520 of NC_057739.1, forward strand.
AAGCTGGTCATGGAACACATCTCTTTGGACTTCCTTACAAGTTTGGTGCACCATAAACCTGAGAATTTTTATAAGACGTGGCGGCTTTTTTTGGACTACTTGGGTACAGATTTGCCTGCCATTCTAATAAGGGCCTTTATATGGCCATGATGATTCTGTTTAATGAATTTGGTATCCAGAGAGGAGGAATTACGAACTCATGAATATGTATAAATTTATGCTCTCGACTGTCGAGGAATATTACTTTGTTTCGTTGAGCTATATTATTATGGTCATGATTTATTAATTAGTTGTCAGTCATTATTTATTTATGTAATTAGTGGGTTTCTTTGTATTGTTTTGTTTAGTATTTGTTGTTATCTCCAAAAAAAATTATTTGTTTTCAATAAAAATATATATTTTTTAAAAACTCAAGCAAGTTTGTGAGACATGATTTCCTTTGCACAAAACCATGCTGATCATCCCTAGTCAATCCTTGTCTTTCCAACTGTATGCAAATCCTATCTTTCAGAATAAGCTCCAGCAACTTGTCCACCACTGATGTCAGGCTCACAGTTCTGTATTTCCCAGACTTTTCCTTTCAGCTTTTCTTAAATACAGGCACAACATGAGAAATCCTCCAGTCCTCCAGCAGTATACCTATGTGTACATGATACAAATATTTCTGCTAGAAGCCCCGCTTCTTCCCTAACTTCCCACAATGTGCAGTGACACACTTTAGATGAGAATCTCTACAGTGTGGAAACAGGCCCTTCGGCCCAACAAGTCTACACCAACCCATCCAGACCCATTCCCCTACCCTATATTTACCCCTGACTAATGCACCTAACACTATGGGCAATTTAGCATGGCCAATTCACCTGACCTGCACATCTTTGGACTGTGGGAGGAAACCAGACCACCCAGAGGAAACCCACGCAGACTCGGGGAGAATGTGCAAACTCCACACAAGCAGTCACCCGAGGCTGGAATCGAACCTGAGACCCTGGCACTGTGAGGCTGCACTTGATCAGGTCTTGGAGATTTATCCACATTTATGTTTTCTATAATCTCTAGCACTTCCCCTCTATAATGTGAACTATTGACAAAACATCAATATTTACTTTCCTGAGTTCTCTAGTCTCCAAGTCTATGTCCACAGTAAAAACTGACACAAAATATTCATTTAGCCTCTCTCTCATCTCCTGAGGTTCAACACATAAACGACCTAATTGATTTTAAGGGGCCCTATTCGTTCTCTATCGCTGCTCTTAATGTACTTGTGGAATCTCTTTGGATTATTCTTAACCTTATCTGCCAAGGTTATCTCATTGCCCCTCTTTGCCTTTCAGATTTTCCTCTTATAAATGCCCCTTTCCATTTTATACTCTTCAAGAGATTCATTTGATCCCAGTTGTCTATACCCAGTTGTGCATGATTCATTCTTATTCTTGACCAGAATCTCAATATAGAATCCCTACAAATTGAAGAATCCCTACAATGTGGAAGCAGACCATTTGGCCCATCAAGTCCAACTCCCACCCTGACCTACACCCGACCCTATACTTGTAATCCAGCATTTCCCATGGCTAATCCACCTAGCCTAGGCTTCTCAGGACATTATGGGTCAATCTAGCATGGCCAATCCATCTAAGCTGCATATCTTGAGAGTGTGGGAGGAAACCTGAGCAACAAGAGGAAACCCATCCATGCGCAAGGAGAATGTGAAAACTCCACACAGACAGTCACCCAAGAGTAAAATCGAACTTGGGTCCTTGGTGCTATGAAGCAGCAGTGCTAATCACTGAGCCACTGGATCTATGATCTAGTATAATTAATCATCGATTGTTCCTTACTCTCACAAACCTTACACTTCATGCTAATATGAACATAAAGCCTCCGAACTCTTGTCTTCACACCTTTTAAAGCCTCCACTTGTCAGCAATGCTTTTACCTGGGAACAGTTTACTTAAATATACATCTTGTCTCATACCATTAAATTCACTTGTCTCCAGTTAAGAACATTAACTTTTATGAAAAGTTTATCCTTTCTATTAACTATTTTAAAACTAAAATTTCAGAATTGCTGGCTAGGCCAGGATTGATTATCCAGCCCTTCTCGTCCGAGTGAGGTGGACATAGATTGCTTCAGTATCTGAGAAATCTTAAATGGTTCTGAACGTTGTCCAGCCATTGGTGAACATCCCCCCTTCTCACCTTATGATAGAGGGAAGGTCATTGATAAAGCAACTGAAGCTGTCTGGGCCTAGGACACAACCCTGAAGAATATCTGTAGAGATGTTCTGGTGTTGAGATGACTGATTCCTGATGAAGGGCTTTTGCCCAAAACGTCGATTTTCCTGCTCCTGCTGTGCTTTTCTAGCACCACACTCTCAACTTTGACCTCTCGACTACCTGTGCAGAGTGAATGTAGCATCTCAAAGATTGGTCATGCTAATTTGCCCCATAGAGCAACCATATTCCCTCATACCAGGCATGGCTTCAACCAATGGACAGTTTTATCTCTGATCCCAGTGTTTCTAGTTTTGCTAGGACTCCTTATGCTACATTTAGTCAAATGCTGTCTTGACTTCAAGGACTATCACTGTCATTTCACCTCTGGAATTCAGCTGTTTTGTCCATGTTGGACCAAGTCTGTAATGAGGTCAGGAGCCAAGGGCAGGACCCAAGTTGGACAGCATTGAGCAGGTTAGTGTGATTTATTTGCTGCATGATTAAACTGATAGAGTGGTAACTGACCCATTTAGAATTGTCCTGCTGTAACAGGTCATAATCCTGTCTGCTTCCAAGTTCAATGACCAATCATGTGAAGGACCTCCCCCCTCAACCACCTCATTCGTGAGCTTTCAAGATTTGCTTACCTTCAGTAGGCAGAAATGAGACCATCATCTCTGGGATCCCTTGCTTGATCACAAACTCCTTAAACTCTTCATAGATCTCCTTCCTAAATTTCCTTGTCCTTCCTAGGAGATGGACATGGAGTTAAAGATCCAGAAACCAACCTTAGGGAGTGGTGAGTGGAACAGCTGACGTAGAACCTCTTACCGTACAAGGCCACTGACTTGGTCTTTCTTCCTTGTATCTGCATGTTGTAGATTACAATCCCAAATTCCTGGTAGTTGATGAGACCGATTTCAGCGGTAGCATAAGCATCATAATCTGCAAAACAAACTCCCCAGCTGTTCAGTCACTTTCTTTGCCTGGTTGTAGTTTTCTGTTTCTGACCAACAGACAGTGAAATATAAAAACTAGGAGGAGGAGTAAACATTCAGCTTTTGAACTTATTCCATCTTACAATATGGCTATCCCAATGCCATATTCTGGCTGTCTCCTCATACTCCTTGATGCCTTCAATATTTTTAAATGTATCTTTTTGTTTCTAGAAAATATTTAGTGACTTAACCTCAACAGCCTTGTGTGGTAGAGAATTCATGGAATCATAGAATCCCTACAGTGCAACCATTTAGCCCATCAAGTCTGTACCAAAACTCCAAAAAACAATCCACCCAAACCCACTCCCCACCCTGTCCCCACATCTCTGCATTAACCATGGCTAATACCCCGAGCCTATACATTCCTAGACTCTATGGGGCAGATTAGCATGGCCAATCTTTGAGATGCTACATTCACTCTGCACAGGTATTTGAATCATAGAATCCTTACAATGCAGAAAGAGGCCATTCATCACATTGACTATTCACTGACCTTCCGAACAGCATCTTAGTCCTCTGTCCTATCCCCATAACGCCATATTTACCATGGCCAATCCACCTAGCCTGCAAATCTTTGAACTGTTAGAGAAAAACGCATCACCTGGAGGAAACCCATGCAGACACGGGGAGAATGTGCAAACTCCACACAGACAGTCACCAAGGCTGGGATTGAACCCAGTTCCCTGGCACTATGAGGCAGCAGTGCTAACCACTGAAATACCATGCCAGCCATACTTGCATACCATAGGTTCACTTCTGTCCGAACAGGGACATTTTTCCTAATCTGAGGCTTAAATGATATACCCCATATCTTGAGACTATAACACCCATTCTGGACTCCACAACCAGGGGAAACATTCTCCCCGCATCTAGTTTGTCCAGCCCTGTTCCAATTTAATATCCTTTGATCATATCATTTCTATTCTTCTAAATCTTTAGTGAATGCACGTATATTCCACTCAGCTGAGGCTGATAGTACACCGGAGAGAATTGGGGAAGAGCATCAAGTACCTCAGATGAAATTTTGACAATCAATGGTATGCAAAATGAGGTCTTTCAGAATGCCACTGTGCCCATTAGCAAATTGTGGCTTGCATCATTGTTTAATGGATGATCAATATCCCAAATTCCTTTGTACTGATTGTTCCCACATGAATTCAGGCAGAATAATCACAAACTGCACAGAGAATTGCACACAGTCACTGGGCGATTGTGTAGCTGGGATTTCAACAATACAAGTAATAGAGCCAATAACCCAGTGTGAGCCAGAACTGGAGAAGCCCAGAGATCTCTTTGGGTGCTGGCTGAAGAGAACTCGATGTGAGCTACAACACAGGTAGCAGTGTTTATGTGAGTTGGAATATGGGGATAGACAGGCAGTATTGGAATAAACAAATACTGCGACTAAACGAGGAGCAACAACCTTTGGGAAGTAGCTTTTGCCCGAAACATTGATTCTCCTGCTCTTCGGATGCTGCCTGACTGCTGTGTTTTTCCAGCACCACACTCTCGACTCTATGCAGTCTGCCCTCTTGCTCCTTCTCTGCCTCTTTCAAAAGTACAAAGAAGAATCTATTTTGCAACCCTTCTCAGTTCTGAAGAAACATAATGGAATTGAAATGTTAATTCGGTTTCTCTCTCCATTAATACTGCCAGACCTGCTGAATTTCTCCAGTATTCTCTGTGTTTCTCTCCCTTCAGTTTAACATCCACTGCGGAGTCTAATGCAGGGTGATTTCCACAGATTCATGACCCTTTGAGAGAACTAATTTCTCAGCACCGCTCTTTTAAACCTACTATTCCTTATCATAAATCTATGAACTTTTGTTCTAGATTGCCTAACATGAGGAAACATCCTCTCTATGTCTACTTTGCCAATCCCCTTTAGCATCTTATATGTCTCATCTTGGATCTCCTCACATCCTTCTAAACTCCAGAGAGTATACGCCTAAACTGCTCAGTTGTTCTTTATAAATCAAACCCCTCATCTCTGGAATCAGTCTAATGGACTTCCTCTGAATAGCCTCCAATACACAGTACTCCAGGTGCAGTCTTACCAATGCCTTGTATAGCTCCAGCAACATTTCCTTACTTTTATACTGTATTCCTTTAGCAATAAATACCAACATTTCATTTACCTTCCTTGTTACTTGCTGTATCAGCATACTAGCTTTCTGTGATTCTTGCATGAGGACACCAAGATCCCTGTGCATCAAAGCACTGTGAAGTTCCCTTCTTTTTCGAAAATTAGTTGCCTATCGATTCCTCCAATAAAAATGGATAACCTCACGTATCCATGTTAAACTTCATCTACTAAATTTTGGCTTATTTAGCTAACATATCCATATCCATTTATAAATTTTTTAGTTCTTCCTGGCAACTTACTTTCTCATCTGTTTTAGTGTCATCTGCAAATTTGGATATGATACTTCCATCCCTGCATCCAAGTCATTAATATAGATTGCAAATCATTGAGGCACGAGAGCTGAAACCTGTGACACCCCACTAGCAACATCTTGCCAAACAGAAAAAGATCCATTAATCCCAATGCTCTGCTTCCTGTTGGTTAGTCATTCCTCTATCCGAGTAAATAAATTACTCCTAACCACATGTGATCTTACCTTGTGTATTAACCTTTTCTCATGGCACCTTATCAAAGAAGTGCAGATATACTACATCAACAAGATTCCCATTATCCAAGTTGCTTCTTACATCTTCAATGAACTCTGGTAAATTAGTGAAATATGATTTACCCTTCACAGAGTTATACAGCATAGGATCAGCCCCTTCAGTCCAACCAGTCTATGCTGAACATAATCCCAAACTAAACTCGTCCCACTGCCTGCTCCTTGCCCATATCCCTCAAACTTTCCATATTCATGTACTTATCTAAGTGGCTTTTTTTTTGTAAATACTTTTATTGAAAAAAAAACTTTTTAGGTTTTTTTTTACAAAATTACAAAACTAGTACAAATAGTGTAACCACTTTACAATATAATAGCAACAAAATATAAATAACGAAAACAGGTTACTAATCCACTCTACAAACTACCAAAACATAAAAGAGGATATAAAAAAAGAAAGCTCTATATATAAAAAAAACGACAGTACGGTAAATAACTAACAAAAAAGAATAAATAAACATTCAAAATTGTTGTAACTGCGTCAGCAACCACCATTTAGAGTCATAGTCATAGAGGTGTACAGCATGGAAACAGACCCTTCGGTCCAACCCGTCCATGCCGACCAGATATCCCAACCCAATCTAGTCCCACCTGCCAGCACCCGGCCCATTTTCCTCCAAACCCTTCCTATTCATATACCCATCCAAATGCCTCTTAAATGTTGCAATTGTACCAGCCTCCACC
>NC_057739.1:2011180-2030749 GCF_004010195.1 Chiloscyllium plagiosum
CCTTTCAAGTTTCACAACATCTTTCTGATAGGAAGGAGACCAGAATTGCACGCAATATTCCAACAGTGGCCTAACCAATGTCGCAACATGACCTCCCAACTCCTGTACTCAACATTCTGACCAATAAAGGAAAGCATACCAAACGCCTTCTTCACTATCCTATCTACCTGAGACTCCACTTTCAAGGAGCTATGGACCTGCACTCCAAGGTCCCTTTATTCAGCAACACTCCCGCGGACCTTACCATTAAGTGTATAAGTCCTGCTAAGATTTGCTTTCCCAAAATGCAGCACCTCGCATTTATTCCTCAAAACTGCTGTTTGATTCAGCCCTCTGCCACTTTTCAGAGTTCTCAGTGCCCTCCTGTTCACTATGAAGTACCACCCTACTAACTTCAATTTCCCCATCAACATCACTCTAGCCTCAGTGACCCCTGTACAATGTAACGCATCCTTAAGACTGGAGTCCCTGCCTTCTCAGGAAGTTCATTGCAAATGCAAACCACCCACTGTGTAAAAATAGTTGCCCCACATGCCTTTTTAAAATCCCTCTCTTCTCACCTTAAAGATATGCCCCCTAGTTTTGAAATTCACCCATCCTAGGGAAAAGATATCTACCATTAACCCTATCTGTACCTCTCATGATTTTATAAACTTCTATAAGGTCACCTCTCAACCTCTTAGTCCTGGAGAAGGCAGGAACACCAACTCTAAGGATGAGCTACATTGTACAGGAGTCGCTGAGGCTCCGGTGATTTTGATGGGGAAATTGTAGATTGTAAGGTGGTACTTCGTAGCGAATAGGAAGGAGCTGACAACTCCAAAAGGTGGCAGAGGGCTGAATCAAACAGCAATCCTGACTTCTACATGGAGACAGTGCTCTCTCCCCAGCTGTATGGAACCCATGACGATTCGAGCCTCTCACTCACAAGCTTGGTGCAAGCTTGGTGGATAATTTGCAGGTAGCTGAGGAGATTGTGCAGGCATTGGTGGTGATCTTCCAGGAATCATGGGCATCATGGTGGTTCAGTGGCTAGCACTGCTGCCTCACAGCTCCAGGGACCAGGGTTTGATTCCAGCCTCAGGCGACTGGTGGAGTTTGCACATTCTCCCCATGTCTGCATGGGTTTCCTCCGGGTGCTCCGATTTCCTCCCACAATCCATAGATGGGCAAGTTAGGTGAATTGGCGATGCTAAATTGCCCATGGTGTTCAGGGATGTGTAGGTTAGGTGCATTAGTCAGGGGTAAATGTAGAGTAATAGGGTAGGGAAATATGTCTGGGTGGGTTACTGTCTGGAGGGCCAATGTGGACTTGTTGCGCCAAATCACTGGAGTCAGAGAGGGTCCTGGAGGACTGGAAAATAGCTAGTGTGATACTCCTATTTAAGAAGAAAGGGAGGCAGAAGACAGGAAACAATAAACCAGTCAACCTAAACTCGGTCATAGGCAAGATTTTACACTCCATTATTAAGGATGAAATTCCAGAGTACTTGGAAGTGCATATGCTGATTCCAATGGATGCATTTTAACTTCACAAATGTCTTGTTATTACTTCTTTTAGATTTGATTACTTACAGTGTGGAAATAGGCCCTTCGGCCCAACAAGTCCACACCGACCCTCCGAAGAGCAACCCACCCAGACCCATTCCCCTACATTTACCCCTTCACCTAACAGCATGGGCAATTTAGCATGGCCAATTCACCTAACCTGCACATTTTTGGACTGTGGGAGGAAACTGGAGCAAACCCACGCAGACACGGGGAGAATGTGCAAACTGCACACAGTCAGTCAGTCACCTGAGGTGGGAATTGAACCCAGGTCTCTGGCGCTGTGAGGCAGCAGTGCTAACCACTGTGCCACAGTTATTTCCCAACAACACATTAACTGATCTATAGTTTCATACTGTCTGCCTCCCTCCCTTTTATATATCAACATTTTTCTAATCCACTAGAACCTTGCCCGCATCCAGAAAATTTTGGATTACTATCATTAATAGATCAACACTCTCTTTAAGTTCCTAGCATCTAGGCCATCAAACTCTGGGGAGTTATCTATCCTCATTCCCAAATAGTTTGCTCAGTACTTTTTCCGTAGTGATAGTGATTATTCAAAGGTTCTCCTTATCTATAATCTCTGAGTTTGCTGTTACTATTGCAATGACAGAAGTGTACTCCACCATGAAAACTGAAGCCAAATATTGATTGCATGACTGCCATTTCTGTGTTCCCCATTATTAATTTCCCAGACTCACATTCATCTTACCCACTCTTTTATATACTTATATAAGCTTTTGCAATCCATTTTTATTATTTTGTGTTTGTTTTCTTTTATAATTAACCTTTGTTCTTTTTTATGGCATTTTTAATAACCCTCTGTTGATCTTTAAAAGTTTCTCAATCTTTCTTGCCTTTTCAATATGTTTATGCTTTAGTTTTTGTCTTTCTTTGTCTTTCCCTTCCTTCTTATCCATGGATGTTGTTTCCCTTCTTACAATATATTTTAGTTGGGAGCAAATTGAGAATTGAGATTTGAGATGGGGACAATTAGCCCCTGCAATGGGTTTAGACCCAGATCCAGGATTAGCCATTGCTACCAGATTATCCACAGAATCAGGAGTGGGTCACTCATATTTCCTCTAACAAGAACCCAGGATGTTTTGTTTAATGACCCTTGCGCAGAGGTCACCCGGGGTCAGTGTTGCTTCAGTTGAGTCAGGAAATGACAGCAATATGCAGCCTGTTATAATCAAAATGTGAGTGAGGAGATCTCACCATTCATGTACAAGGACAGCTTTGCGTTTGTTCGTTCTTCAGTTGCTCACAATATAAATTTGATCATTCATGAGGTACCCATCAATGACTCAAGCCAGAGACTATCACCAACGGATCCAACTGAGAAACCACAGTAACAAAAACATTGATTTAATTAACAGAAACTAAAGAAGACATCTGGCCATGATTAAATCAATCAAATACCATATGTTCACAATTAGAATTCAGTGTTGTTGCATTAACCATTTTCTCAAATCTCGGAAACTCGGAGATGCTTCAGTAATTTTTGTATTTGGACTTTAATAAGGCTTTAGACAAAAATCTCTTATGATAGACTAACAAAAGTCCAAGGGATTCAAAAAGTACTGGTAAACTGGATTTGTTAAGACCATACCTTTGTATGGTCAGTAGTTTTAATTTCTCTGTAGTTTTAATTGTGTACTGAAATGCGAAAAGAGATGGTTTTAAAACCCATGATTTTTGAATGATCATTATATGTGTTGAAAACAATCAATGTAAGCACTATTTACACAGCTGCTGGCCCCAGCAAGTGTTGAAGTGTAATTTGCAGATGAACTGAAGCCAAAGAATTGTGTACAAATGGAATTCAGCTGGCAATAAGTTACTGATTGGTCTGTGGACAAGTGACCAGTTATCAATGACAAAACCCCTCTGCTTGCCAACAATTATGTGATTGATTCTCCAATAACTGACAGTTTGGGGCTGTGAACAAGTTAAAATGAAGATATCAAACCACCACTAGTTCATGAGCACCGTCTGTTCTCTGCAGTAAAAAAGCACTGAAAGCATTAAGAAAACCAATTTATTTTCCCTTCAGCAGTTGCTGTAAGCTGTGACCTTTAATTAATGAGTCAATGACTTTTTATGAGTGTGAATCAGCCATCCTGTGCATCCTGCAAAAATCAGTGAAAACATCCAGAGAATGGAGACTGAGGAGCAGTCTCTGAACTGAATAGCAAAAGACTCAAGTCAGCAGATCCTGTGGATAGGGACAACTGAATTGCTTGCCCAGTTTTCCCTTCATCCATAACACCCACGTTTGTTCCTGTTCTTGTATGTGCACAGGGGAGTTTAATAGAAAATTAGAGTTTTAACTATTAGAAATAGATTCATAATTGTTTACGTGTATCTAGGGTCTATTTCCTATTAATAAATAATAATCCTTGTTGAAATACCAGAAACTTTTCTGCAAGGGTCTGAAAATTGAAGAATTTTGACAATTCTTTGGCTTCAGTTCATCTGCAAATTACACTTCAACACTTGCTGGGGCCAGCAGCTGTGTAAATAGTGCTTACATTGATTGTTTTCAACACATATAATGATCATTCAAAAATCATGGGTTTTAAAACCATCTGCTTGATTTTCAATTGACTACCCCAGTGAAATGTAACAGCTGCAAAATTGTGAAATGGGCATTTCAAGATGAAAAGCAATTTATAGGGTTAAAATTATCTTCAGATGCTAAGCTGAAAAAGTGTTTAAGCAACAAAATATCTTTATTCCAGCAATGTGGTTTCATGGTTGGATCCAAATTATCTCCCATGTCTCGGTAGAGTTATACTTATTGTTAGCTATAAATTGGGGAACTGCAGCATGTGTGGCATGACAGAAGAAATGGGAAAAGGAACAAGTAAAGGCAATACTTAAGTAATGGAGACACTTGGTATTCTGAGAATAATTGTCCCCAGGAGTATTATAACATATAGGGTACACTCTGAGTCCTCCAAACTGTGGACCTGATCATCACAATTGGGCTGAGTACCTGGGAGATCCTACAATTTAGACTGGTTTATTTGGAGAGGGTAGCCAAATTTTTTTAAATTGTTCATGGGATGTGTCTGTCACTGGCTGGTCCAGCATTTCATGCTCATCCCCAGTTGTTAAAGGGTCAACCACATTGCTGTGAGCCTGGAGTCACATGTAGGCCAGACCAGGTAAGGATGGCAGCTTCCTTCCTTGATGGACATTAATGAACTAGATGGGGTTTTTTTTACAACAATTGGCAATGATTTCACAGTCAGCATTAGACTTTTAATTCCAAATTTTGTTTTTTAAAATGATTCCACCATCTGTCATGGCAGGATTCAAAGCTGGATTCCCAGAGCATTCGCTGAATTTTTTTCATTAATAGCTATCACTTCCTCCAACTAACAAAATGGGGGGGTAGGAGGTGGGGGGATGGTCTGAAGTGGGGCTTTGAAGTCCAACAGCGGGCCAGTGTTTTATTGTCCATCCTTGAGAAGGTAATGATGAGCTGCCTTCTTGAATTGCAGCAGTGTATGTGCTATAGGTAGCCCGCAATGCCGCTGAGAAGGGAATCCCAGGATTGTGACCCAGCAACAGTGAAGGAACATTAATATAATTCCAAGTCAAGATGGGGGTGAATGGCGTGGAGAGGAATTTGCAGGTCATGTTGTTCCCATGTATCTGCTGCTCTTGTCCTTCTAGATGATAGTGATTGTGGGTTTGGAAGATGCTGTCTAATGATCATCGGTGAATTTCTGCATTGCATCTTATTAATGGCACACAGTGTTGCTACTAATTGGTGATGTGATGACTGAATGTTTGCAGATAAGGTGCCATCAAGTGGGCTACTTTGTCCTGGATAGTGTCAAACTTAGAGTCATCAAAATCTATTGAACAGAGAAAGGCCCTGTGGGCCATTGAGTCTGCGCTAGTCAAAAAATTATCCTAATCCCATTTTCCAGCAATTGGCCCAGCCTCAGCATCATGAGAGCACATTTAAGTACCTCTTACATGTTAGGAGGGCTTCTGCCTCTATCATGTGGGCAAGCAGAGTGTTCCAGATTCATATCACCCTTTGGATGAAAACATTCTTCCTCAAATTTCCTCTAAATGTTCTGCCTCTTACCTTAAATCTATGCCTCCAGGTCATAGGTCCCTCCATTAAGGGGAAAACTTTCTTCCCGTCTACCTTGTCTCTGACCCTTATACATTTCAATCATGCACCCTCTTAATTTTCTCTGCTGTAAGGAAAACAACCCCAGTCTGCCCAGCGGGATGGCATGGTGGCTCAGTGGTTAGGATTGCTGCCTCACAATGCCAGGGACCTGGCTTTGATTCCACACTCGGATGACTGTCCAAGTGGAGTTTGCACAGTCTTCTTATGCCCATGTAGGTTCCCTTCAGGTGCTCAGGTTTCCTCCCAAAATCCAAAGATGTGCAGGTTCAGTGGATTGGAAATGCTAAATTGCCAATGATGTCCAGGGATGTTCAGGCTAGGTGAATTAGCTGTGGTAAATGTGGGTTTCGGGGATAGAGTAGGGGAGTGGGTAGGTATAGGTGGGATGCTCTTCTGAGGGTAAGTGTGGACTTAATGAGCTGAATGGCTTGCTTCCACACTGTAGGGATTCTATGAATCTCTCTTGGTCATACAGATGTACAGAACAGAAACAAACTCTTTGGTCCAACCAATCCATGCTGACCATAATCCCACTTGTCTGCATTTAGCCCATATACCTCCAAACATGTCTTATTCATGTACTTACCCACTGTCTTTTAAATATTGTAATTGTACCCGCATCCATCACTTCCTCTAGAAGTTCCTTTCACACATGAACCACTCTGTAAAAATGTTGCTTCTCATGTCTTTTTAACATCTTTCTCCTCTCACCTTAAAAATATGCCCCCTGGTCTTAAAACCCCCTACCCTAAGGAAAAGACCCTTGCTATTCATGTTATCTATATCCCTCATGATTTTATAAACCTCTATAAGGTCACCCCTCAACATCTAATATTCCAAAGAAACAAATCCCAGGCTATCCAGCCTCTCCTTATAATTCAAAGCCTCCCTTCCCAGCAATATTGTGGTAAATATTTTCTGAACCCTCTCCAATAAACTAATATCTTTCCTATAACAGGGAGACCAGAATTGGACATAGTACTCCAGGACAGGCCTCACCAATGTCCTGTACAGCCTCAACATGACGCCCAAATGTCTATACTCAAAGATCTGAGCAATGAAAGTAAGCGTGCTAAACACCTTCTCAATCACCCTATCTATATGTGACGCAAACTTCAAAGAATTATGAACTTGAACCCCTTGGCCTGTTTGTTGTACAACACTACCCTAAGGCCCTACCATTAATTGTGTTAATCCTGTCCTTGTTTGTTTTACCAAAATGCAATACCTCACATTTATCCAAATTAAAATCCATCTGCCACTCATCAGCCCATTGATGCAATTTATCAAAATTTCTGTAATCTTAGATAACCTTCACTCTCCACTATACCATTAATTTAATTACCGTTAGTCATATGCAACCTTACTAATCATGTCTTCTATATTCTCATCTAAATCATTTATATAAATAACAAACAAAAAACAATGGCTTCCTCCATTCCTGAGTTAGATTATAGGATGATGATGGTGTCGTTATTGTGATGTCATTCTTAATAGTATCAATCATATTGTGAGCATCTCTGTATTTGTAACAGAATTAATATGGTATATAAACTGCTTGAAATTAGTCTCCTGGTTTATCAGATATTGACTTCCCACTGGTATAAAATAGCAGCTGCTTGACATTTGAATGAAAGAGCCAGTGTTCAGTGTTTGTTTCAAATACTGCAGAACAAATTGGTGATGAGAGTGCTAAGGATTGAGGAAGCAGACTAGTGATGGTTGAGCACCGCCTGAGTATCTTTGAAATTACCACATAGATAAGGCAAAGCCAAAAGTTCCCATGATCAACTGCCCAGAGACCAAAAGACCTATGGCTCTGACTCACAGGATACAGCAAGATACACTGTGTTCGATGCAAGTAAAATGTTCACTTTGGGAGGAAGTAAAGAAGAGGAGTACTGCTTTAGGGTGTAGGTTTGCTCGCTGAGCTGTAGGTGTGATATCCAGAGGTTTCATTACCTGGCTAGGTAACATCATCAGTGGCGACTTCCAAGTGAAGGGAAGCTGTTGTCTTCTGCTTTCTATTTATATCTTTCTCCTGGATGGGGTTCCTGGGGTTTGTGGTGATGTCATTTCCTGTTCGTTTTCTGAGGGGTTGATAGATGGCATCTAGATCTATGTGCTTGTTTATGGCGTTGTGGTTGGAGTGCCAGGCCTCTAGGAGTTCTCTGGCATGTCTTTGCTTAGCCTGTCCCAGGATAGATGTGTTGTCCCAGTCGAAATGGTGGTTTTTTCCATCCATGTGTAGGGCTATGAGGAAGAGGGGGTCGTGTCTTTTTGTGGCTAGCTGGTGTTCGTGTATCCTGGTGGCTAACTTTCTTCCTGTTTGTCCTACGTAGTGTTTGTGGCAGTCCTTGCATGGAATTTTATAGATGACATTGGTTTTGTCCATGGGTTGTACTGGACAGGAGTACTGCTGTCAATAAATAACCCAAATTAACAACAACCATGAATAAGAATTAAGAACAGTACAGCACAGGAACTGCTGTTTGACCCACAGAGCCAGAGCTGACACCCGATACCATTCTAAACTAAAAACCTTTTTGCCTCCATGCAGTCCATTTCCATCTATTCCCTGTCTATTCATGTATCTGTTAAGGTGCCTCTTAGATGTTGCTATTGCATGCACCACAACCACCTCCTCTGGCAGCTCATTCCAGGCACTTACCACAGTCCACGTGAAAGACTTGCCTTTGACATCTCCTATAAACTTGCCCCTTTTATCCTGGGACAAAGGCTTCCACTATCCATTCTATCCATGCATCTTATAATTTTGTAAACTTCTCTCAGATCATCCCTCATCCTTGATCATTCAAGGGAAAATAAACCAAGTTTGTCCATTCTGCCTCATAGCTAATACTCTCCAAACCAGGAAACATCCTGGTAAATCATTTCTGTACCCTCTCCAAAGTGTCCACATCCTTATGGTATATGATGACTAGAAATGTACACAATATTCCAAATGTGGCCTAACTAAACTTCTACATAACTGAAACATGCCTTGCCAATGTTTATACTCTATGCCCAACTGATGAAGGCAAGAATATCATGTGCCTTCTTAACCACCTTATCTGCTTGTGTTGCCACTTTGTGGGAATAGTGGGCCTGTACGTCTAGATCCTTCTGTTTGTTTGATGCTACAAAGGGTTCTGCCATTTACTGTATGCTTCCCTCCTGCATTAAATCTCCCAAATTACATCACCTCACATTTGTCCAGATTAAATTCCATCTGTCATTTCTTCACTCAAGTCTGCAGCCTATCAATGGTCTGCTGTATCCTCTAGCAATCCTTCTCACTATCTGCTGCTCCTCCAATCTTTGTGTCATCTGCAAACTTACTATCAGGCTACCTACATTTTCCTCCACATCATATATATATCACAAACAACAGGAGTCCTAGCACTGATACTTGTAGAACACCACTGATCAGAGATCCCTACTCTGTTACTCTCTGTTTTCTTTGACTAAGCCAGTTCTGTATCCATCTTACTAGCTCACCATGTATCCCATGTGATTTCACATTTTGTATCAACTTGTCATTAGGGATCTTGTCAAAGGCCTTACTGAAGTCCATACAGACAGCATCTCCCATCCTCCCCTCATCAATCAAAACCATGCTGTTCATTGCCAATAAGTCCATATTTTCTAAATGTGAATAAATTCCATTCCTCAGAATCTTCTCCAACAAGTTCCTATCACAGACATGAAGGCTCACTAGCCTGTAATTCCTGGATTATCACTGTTGTGTTTCTTAAACAAAGGAACAACGTTGGCTATTCTCCAATCCCCTGGGAGCTGTCCTGTAATGAAAGAGAATCGAAAGATTTTGTATGAGGCCCCGCCAATCTCCTCCCTCACTTCCCTCAGTATTCTGGGTTTAGATCCCATCAAGTCTTGGGGACCTATCTACCATAATGCTTTGTAAAACACCCAACACCTTTTATATATCGACATGCCCTAAAACATTAACACACCCATCTCTAGACTCACCATTCACCATGTCTTTCTCCTTTGTGAATATTGATGCAAAATAGTTGTTAAGGATCTCACCCACTTCCTCCGATCCTGAAGGACTCAACTGCTAGACTGGATCTGTGGCAGGTGGTGAAGGAAACAACAAAGAGACAAGTATACATGACCTCATCCTTACCAATCTGCCAGCTGCGGATATATCTGTCTATGGTAGCATCAGTAAGGCTGACCACTGCACAGTCCTTGCAGAGACAAGTTTCACTTTCACATTGAGAATACCCTCCGACACGATGTTGTGTAGCGCTATCACCATGCAGAATGGGACGGAGGTCAAACAGTTCTTGCAGCCCAATACTGGGTATCCATGAGGCACTGTGGGCCATTAACAGCAGCAAAGTTGTACTCCAGCAAAATCTGTAACTTCATGGCCCAGTATATCCCCATCTCAACCATTACCATCAAATGCTGTGTGGGGGCTGGGGGGGGGGGGGGGGGGGGGGAGCTTCAACCCTGGTTCAGTGGAGAGTGCAGGAGGGTGAGTCAGGAGCAGCACAAGGCACATCTAAAAAATTAGATATCAACCTGGTGAAGCCACCAGACAGGATTACTTGCATGCCACACAGCATTTGCAGCAAGTGATAGACAGAGCTTGTAATCCAACAACCAATGGGTCAGATCTAAGCTCTGCATTCCTGCCACATCTGCCACTACCTTCTCAAGGGCAACTAGGCTTGGGCAATAAATGCTAGCCAGCCAGTGATGCCAAATCCCACAAATGAATACAATAAAATATAGTGGTGGACAATTAAACAACTCAGTGGAGGAGGAAGCTGCACAAACATCCCCATTCTCAATGAGGGGAGAGCCCAGCACATCAGTGCACACTACACATGTGCACAGGACAGGCACAGCATTGGAATGGGAATCAGACAGAGCTGGGGGTATGGGGAAGGGGGTACAGACCTCTCCGAGCTGGGGTGGGAGACAATCAGATGAGAAGTACGGAGAATCGGATGGGAATGGGGGCAGATCGGACTGGCCCTCCCTGTAAGCTCCTGCTCTAAGAGCTATTCCAGATTGTGGAGCAAATTCTGCTGAAAATTGCACTATTTTCTATAGGTTTCTTCTCAAATTCATCTGCATATTGGATTACAAGCAGCTTTGAGTACATCCATTTTAAATTGTTGAGAAAATAATCTTTAAAGTGATACAAAACTGTTTGCTAGATTGGAGCACAATGGTCAGTTGCAAAAGTAATTTACTTCAAAATGGTATCGATACTGTGTTCCAAGCATCAAAGAGATCCAGTGTAATCACTGGAAACTGCTTGAAGGCTCACAAGTGGTTAGCAGAATCTGGCTATTGTGATTTCTTCACCCTGACGTGGTCAGTGTTTTATGCACGGACTGTTTATAAAATGTGGTCATGATAGAGAGTGATAGTGGTCCAATTTTTTTAATACAATCATTCATGAGATTTGGGTATCGCTGGCTTGCCAGCATCTTGTTGCCCTTGAGCTGTCTTCTTGAAACACTGCAGTCCATATGCTATAGGTAGACCCACCATGCCTTTGGGGAGGGAATTCCAGGATTTTGAATCAATGACAGAAAAGGAACAGAAATGTATTTCCAAGTCAGGATGATGAGTGACTTGGAGGGAAACTTGCAAATGATAGTGTTCCCATGTACCTGCTATACTTACGGATGGGAGTAGTCATGGGTATGGAAGATGTTGTCTAAGGATCTTCAGTGTATTTCTGCAGTGCATCTTGTAGATTGTACACATGGCTACTACTGAGTGTAGGTGGTGAATGGACTCTTTTGTTCTGCATAGTTTCAAGCTTCTTGAGTGCTGTTGGAGCTGCACTCATCCAGGCAAGTGGAGAGTATTCCATTAGACGTCTGACTGGTGCCCTGGAGATGATAGACAGTCTTTAGGAAGTCAGGAGGTGAGTTGTGTGCTTCAGGGTTCCTAGCCTTTGGACTGTTTTTATAGCAGCAGCACTTATAGGACAAAGCCAGTTGAGTGTCTGGCCAATGGTAACTCCAAAGATGTTGATATTCGGGAATAGTGATACCTCTGAATGTCAAGGGGCGATGATTGGATTCTCCCATGTAGTTGGTAGTCATGCCCGGCACTTGTATGGTGTAAATGTTACTTGTCACCTTTCAGCCCAAACCTATTATCCAGATCTTGCTGCATTTCAACATAGTGTCTGAAGAGTCACAAATGGTGCTGAGCATTATTCAATCATTAGTGAACGTCCCTGATTCTAAGCTTTTCATGGAATTCAGAATCTCTACAGTGTAGAAGCAGGCCATTCAGCCATTCGGGTTTATACTGACTCTTTGATGTGCATATGACCTAGACCCACCCCACTATCCTGATAACCCTGCATTAACAATGCCTAATCCACCAAGCTTGCACATCCCTGGACACAATGGGCAATTTGGCATGGCCAATCCACCTAACCTGCACATCTTTGGACTATGGGAGGAAAATGGAGAAACCCACACAGACACGGGGAGAATGTGTAAACTCTACACAAACCTGAGGCTGGTCCCTGGCACTGTGAGGCAGCAGTGCTAATCAGGAGGGAAGGTCATTAGTAAAGCAGCTGAAGTTGGTTGGGCCTTGGACAATACCCTGAGGAACTCCTGCAGAGATATCCTGGAGCTGAGGTAACTGACATCCAACAACTATGACCATCTTCTAACGTGCCAGGTAAGACTCCAATCAGCAGAGAGTTAGAACTCTAAAGCCAATTGATATCAGTTTTGCTAGGGCTCCTTGATGCTGCTCTTGGTTGAAGGTGGCCTTGATGCTGTTACTTTTAGCTCACCTCTGGAATTCAGCTCTTTTGTCCATATTTGAACCAAGGTTGTAATGAGGTCAGGAGCTGAGTGGCCCTGGTAGATCCCAAACAGGGCGTCACTGAGCAGGCTATTGCTAGAACAGGTGCTGCTTGATAGTACCATTCCTGACATCTTGCACTTTACTGATGATCGACAGTGGATCGATGGGGTGGAAAATGGCCGAGTTGGATTTTATCAGCTTTTTGTGAACAAGACATAACTGGGCAATTTTTCATGCATGTCAGTTAGATGAGTCTCATCACTAGATTAGTGTTGTAACTGTACTGGAGCAGCTTGGCTAGGGGAATAGCAAGGTATTGTGGGTGTAAGTCAGAAACAGGAAAGGAGCACTCACTTTATTGGGAGTTTTCTATAGACCGCCCCAATGGCAACACACACTGGGGGAGCATATTGAGAGGTAGATATTGGAAAGGTGCAGAAGTAACAGGGTTGTTGTTATGGGTGACTTCAACTTCCTTAATATCGTTTGGAATCTCCTTAGTGCAAATTGTTTGGATAGAGCATATTTTATTAGGTGTGTCCAGGAAGGATTCCTGACTCAATATGTAGATGAGCAATTTTTTATGGGAGACCATATTGGATTTGGTGCTTGGCAACACACCAGGTCAGGTGTCAGATCTTTCACTGGGAGAGCATTTTTGGAGACAGTGATCACAACTCCCTGACCTTTACAATTGTCATAGGGAGGGATAAGAGCAGACATATGGGGAAATATTTAATTGGGGGATGGGGAATTACAGTGCTTTTAGGCAGGAATTAGAACAACAGAAATGTGGAGATTGATTAGGGAGTGCTGGATAGGTTTGCCCCACTGAGGCAAGGAAGGGATAGTAGGGTGAAGGAACCTTGAATGACAAGAGATGTGGAACATCAAGCGGACGAAGGAAGTTTACTTAAGGTTGAGGGAGCAAGGATCAGACAGAGCTCTAAAGGGTTACAAGGTAGCCAGGACGGAAAAGCCTTGGTGGATAGATTAAGCAATACCCTAAGACGTTCTACACTTATGTGAGGGACAAGAGGATGGTCAGAGTGAGGTTAGGGTCAATTAGGGACAGTGGAGGGAACTTATGCCTAGAGTTGGAGAAGGTTCTGAATGAATATTTAGCTTCAGTATTCACTAGTGAGTGGGACCTTGTTATTTGTGAGGACAACATGAAACAAATTGATAGGCTCAAATAGGTTGATATTAAGAAGGAGGATGTGCTGGAAACTTTGAAAAACATGCGGATAGATGAGTCCCTTGGACCAGATGGGATATATGCAAGGTTACTATGAGAAGCATGGGAAGAGATTGCTGTGCCTTTGACAATGATATTTTCATCCACATTGTCCACTGATTTAGTACCAGATGATTGGAGAGTGGGAAATGTTATTCCCTTGTTCACAAAAGAGAATAGGGATAACCCTGGAAATTAAGACCAGTCAATCTTACGTTGGTGGTGGGCAAATTATTGGAGAAGATTATGAGAGATAGGATTTATGATTACTTGGAAAAGCACAGCTTGATTGGAGACAGGCAGCATGGCTTTGTGAGGGGCAGGACATGCCTCACAAGCCTTATTGAATTCTTTAAGGATGTGACACCACACATTGATGAAGGTAGAACAGTGGATGTGATGTATATGGATTTTAGCAAGGCATTTGATTAGGTTCAGAAAATAAGGAGGCATTGGATACAGGGACATTTGGCCGTCTGGATACAGAATTGGCTGGCCCATAGAAGACAGAAGGTGGTAGTAGATAGAAAGTATTCAGCCTGGAGTTGGTGACCAGTGGTATTCTACAGAGATCTGTTCTGGGACCTGCACTTTGTGATTTTTATAAATGACTTGGATGAGGAAGTGGAAGTGTAGGTTGATCACTTTGCCAATGACACAAAGGTTGGTGGAGTAGTGGATAGTGTGGAGGGCTGTTGTCGGTTGCAATGGGACATTGACAGGATGCAGAGCTGGGCTGAGAAGTGGCAGCTAGAATTCAATTTGGAAAAGTGTGAAGTGATTCATTTTGGAAGGTCAAATTTAAGCGCAGATTACAGTGTTAAAGACAGGATTCTTGGCAGTGTGAAGGAACAGAGGGATCTTACGGTCTGCGTCCAGAGATCCCTTAAAGTTGCCACCCAGGTTGATAGGGTTGTTAAGAAGGCGTATAGTGTGTTGGCTTTCATTAGCTGGACGATTGAGTTTAAGAACGGTGAGGCTATGCTGCAGCTCTGTAAAGCCATGGTTAGACCACACTTTGAATATTGTGTTCAGTTCTGACCACCTCATTATAGGAAGGATGTGGAAGCTTTAGAGAGGCTGCAGAGGAGATTTACCAGGATGGAGGGCATGTCTGATGAAGAAAGGTTGAGGGAGCTAGGGCTTTTCTCACTGAAGCAAAGAAGGATGAGAGGTGCCAAAGGGCCTGTACTGTGCTATACTGTTCTATGTTGTATGTTCTGGAGCATTAGTTTTCAGTACTCTTGCTGGGATGTTATAATGGCAGTGTCCAGTGCCTCCAACTATTTCTTGATATCACAGAGAGTGAATTAAATTGGCTAATACCTAATATCACTGACCCAGTTATCCAGGCTCATACTCTAGCTATACAGCTTCTAATCCCATCACAGAAGCCAAATTTCAACAATAAATTTGGAATTCCAAACAAGTCTCATGAAGTTAACATTGAATTTTGTGAAAGTCCATTGGTTGAGTGATGTTCTTTCTGAAATGATTTCTGCCTATTTGTAGGGGTGACCCGTACCTGCAAATACAAAAATGGCCCATGTCCACTTGTACAAAATGGCTGAGAAGGGGAAATAGAATTGAACTGCTTGCTTACACAAAATGGCTGATAAACAAGTTACTGCCCATTCTCGCCTTTAAGTGAAACTATTGGAACCTTTGAATGGAGCTACTCCAATGCTTTGAGCAGCAACCATCCCAGACAGTTTTGATAAGAGTATGCCTATGAAACAAACAAGCAATACTCCAGTTTCATTAATGGAAAAATAATTGTCCCAATGAATGAATGAATCAACAGCAGGTGCTAGATACAGCCTACTAACTCCCTAAATAGCTACTGGAAAAAAAAGTTAATTTGTAGTAAATAGTTAAAGTTATTTTGTAGTAATTAGTTGTTTCTTTGAAATGAATTACTCTACAATACTAAGTAATAGGTTCTAGTTAGAAATTTTCTAGAGAATCATAGAGATAGTTTTTAACATAGAAAAGTAAATACATATAACCAAAATATTTATGCCTATATGTGAAAGTTAGTTAGTTTTAGGAAATACTCTCTCTACACCCCATTCACAGCCCATAATTCACAAAGTACTAAGAGTAGAAAAAGCTGTATCTAAACTTACACTCTATAACTTGTATAGCAAATTGTATAGCAATTAGCTAAAATTATCTGTCTTTTGTATTTTTAACGTATATAATAGGACAATGGTAATATAAGACGAGTAACTGAATGGAATACAGTGAATAACTGAATTCAAACTGTCCTTAAAGATAAGTCAACCCGAGACAAATTTGAAGGAATGTGGCTGTTAACTTTGGAATGTGAATGAATAGGAGAAAGTGAGGACTGCAGCTGCTGGAGATCAGAGCTGAAAATGTGTTGCTGGAAAAGCGCAGCAGGTCAGGCAGCATCAAAGGAACAGGAGAATTGACGTTTTGGGCATGAGCCCTTCTTCAGGAATGAAAAGGATGCATAGAAAGATTCCAAGGGCTAGAGATTATGGTGTTTGTTAAACACCATGAAATCATGGGAACCTGGGGCTGTTCATAGGGATACCCTTCATCGATGAGATATTTTACAGGATTGAGTGCATGGATTAGGAGGGGAGAGCTGTAAACACATTGTATGAAATCGTCATGAATTAGATTAGATTCCCTACAGTATGAAAACAGGCCCTTCGGCCCAACAAGTCCACACCACCCCTCCGAAGAGTAACCCACCCAGACCCATTCCCCATTTATACCCCTGACTAATGCACCTAACACTACGGGCAATTTAACACGACCAATTCACCTGAGCTGCACATCTTTGGATTGTGGGAGGCAACCAGAGCACCTGGACAAAACCCATGCAGACACGGGGAGAATGTGCAAACTCCACACAGACAGTCACCTGAGGCAAGAATCAAACCTGGGTCCCTGGCGCTGTGAGGCTGCAGTGCTAACCACTGAGCCACCATGCTGCCCTAACACAGAAATGTATAAAGTACTGCTTTTCAACTGTACAAGTTAGAGTGCATCATTCATCTTTTTCTGATCTGAGCCAATGATACATAAAGACTAGATTCAAGGAGGATTCTTTGGTCCTCTCCCTGCATTAACCAGTTTTTGCTTGAATAAACATCTTCCACTTGCCTGAATTCTGCCTGCCTCCTAAGTTTTCATTCCTCATTGGGGGTAACACTCCTGCACCCATCCTTCCCTGCTCCGGTCTACATAGAGTGCCACAGTAAGGTAGATGGCTCCGGTCTACATAGAGTGCCACAGTAAGGTAGAGTCACTGGGCTTCTATTGGACAGTCAATGTTGGTGGACTGCAGCAGTTCAGGGAGGTATCCCAATAACACCCCTTCAAGGGAGGAGTGGATACCTTTCTTCCAACAGCCGCATCACATTAGAGAATCAATGTGGAGAGAACACAATTTGCTCTCAAACTCCCATGCTCTTTGTTGTTGGTGTTGGTGAAATCAGATACACTGTGCTAAAACAGGCAGGAAATGGAGCAGTAACTCTTGGTCCAGGTCTCTCTCAGAGCACCTTAGAATTCCTCGTGTCGATCAGAACATTGCACATTGAACAATCCACACGCTGGAGACACAAGTATTTTTGATGACAGAGTTATCTTGATAAATATGGTTGTTATTGATTGTTATTTATTATTTGAAAGCATGGTCACAACACTGAGCCGGAATTTGTGTAAACTCCCACTGTCTACCCTTTAGGATCAGGCCGTACAACGTGTCTGATGGATCACTCAAAATCATCTCTTTAATGGTCATTTCCAACTGTCATTGCTTTCTGATTTTATTTCCAGCTACATTTTCTTCGGAACAACCAGAAGCTCAGCGTCTCCTGTAAAAGAGGGTAGAGTCAGTGCTGTCACAGCTGCTTACAAGTTAGTGCCACACAGTGTAGCACCAAGCCGTTTCCTTCAGTTTGAACTTTCCCTCCTGCTCTCAGGGAGGCTGTATCCTTTTCACAATATTTGCCCCCTCCCCATCTGGTGAATGGTTAGGAACCTTCTGACTTCAGCCTCTCTTTACCCCTTTGGACATTTGAGGCCTGACTGTCTCACTTCAGCCACCAGTAGAACTCAGGTTGGTGATTGAGAGTTCAACCATGAAATGGAAATAAACAGTAAAATAGAGTGACTACCAGCTAAAATATATTAGGAATTAGCTGGTCAAGTGAATGAATGGAATATATGCAGTATTAAAGGGTTAAGGGGTAATGTCCATAGTGGACAGCCAAGTAGGATGCTTCAGAGTAATATGGAACTTTGATCAGATGGGCCGAGAAGTGGCAGATGGAGTTTAATTCAGATGATTGTGAGGTGCTGCACTTTGGTAGGGCAAATCATGGTAGGATTTTTACATTTAATGGTAAGGTCCTGGGGAGTGTTGCCGAATAAAAAGATTTTGGAGCGCAGGTTCATAATTTCTTGAAAGTGGAATCACAGGTAGACAGCATAGTGAAGAAGGCATTTGGTACGCTTGTCATTATTGGCCAGTGGACTGAGTATAGGAGTTGAGACATCATGTACAGGGCATTGATTCGGCTACTTTTGGAATACTGTGTTCAATTCTGGTCTCTCTGCTATAGGAAAGAAATTGAGAAACTTGAAAGGGTTCAGAAAAGATTTGCAAGGATGTTGCCAGCTACAAGGAGAGGCTGAATAAACTGGGGCTATTTTCCCTGGAGTGTCAAAGGCTGAGGACTAACCTTATAGAGGTTTATAAAATCATGAAGAGCATGGATTGGGTGAATAGGTAAAGTATTTTCCCCAGGGAAACTAGAGGGCACAGGTTTAAGGTGAGAGGTAAGATTTGATAGGAACCTAAGGGGTGATCTTTTCATGCAGGGGGTGGTGTTTGTATGCAATGAGCTGCCAGAGAATGTGGTACAATTACAACATTTAAAAGCATCTGGATAGGTGTATTAATAGGAAGGGTTTAGAGGAATATTGGCCAAATGCTGGCAAATGGGATTAGATTAGGTTAGGATATCTGATCAGCATGGATTTCTGTTTCCATGCTGTACATCTCTATGACTCTTTGTCAATAACCCCCTCTACCCCTGAACCAAGTGCTCATGCACACTGTACCTTATAGGACAGTGTCACAAAATTCCTCACATTCCTTGCACGTGTAAAATGTGTTTCTATTTCCTTGACACCCACTTGTACCAACTCCAGAGTCAAATGCCCAGTGATTAGCCCTGCTGCCTTATAGTGCCAGGGACCCAGGTTTGATTCCACCCTTAGATGACTGTCTGTGGTTTGCTCATTCTCCCCATTTCTCTGTGGGTTTCCTTCGGGTGCTCTGCTTTCCTCCGACAGTCCAAACATGTGCTGGTTAGGTGGATTGGTCCTGCTAAATTGCCCATAGTGTCCAAGAATGTGCAGGCTAGATGGGTTAGCCATAGGAAATCTGGTTTATAGGGATAAGGAAGGGGTGAGTTGGGGTGGGTGCAATGTTTACACTCTCTGCTTCACAGCATCATCTTAGACAGCAAGCACCTAGGCGCAGATATTTAAGAGGCAAAAACAATGACTGCAGATGCTGGAAACCAGATTCTGGATTAGTGGTGCTGGAAGAGCACAGCAGTTCAGGCAGCATCCGAGGAGCAGTAAAATCGACGTTTCGGGCAAAAGCCCTTCATCAGGAATACTGGCAGAGTGCCTGAAAGGTGGAGAGATAAGATAGGGGAGAGTGGGGGTGGGGAGAGAGTAGCATAGAGTACAATGGATGAGTGGGGGAGGAGATGAAGGTGATAGGTCA
>NC_057739.1:2035067-2065636 GCF_004010195.1 Chiloscyllium plagiosum
TTTGCTACTTTCTCTCCCACCCCCACCCTCCTCTCACTTATCTCTCCACCCTTCAGGCTCTCTGCCTGTATTCCTGGTGAAGGGCTTTTGCCCGAAACGTCGATTTTACTGCTCCTCGGATGCTGCCTGAACTGCTGTTCTCTTCCAGCACCACTAATCCAGAAGCAGATATTTAAGATTAAATTCCTGGGAAACAAAAAGAAATTGGTAAAGTAAAGAAATAAACAGTTTAGCATTATAGGCCATCGGAATAAATTAGAACAATAAAGAAGTAAAAACCGCAGGATATCAATCTTACCGACCCTGACCAAGCTGGAACATAGCGTCAAGTAAAACAGTGAATAAAAAGCATTAATAAACTTCACGATCTATCAAGCCAAGTTCCATTCTGGATCCGGCTTGTCCGGGGTCTCAATCAGTTATGATCAAATGACAGCTGTAAAGAGTGTGCTGGAAATGATGGACCAAATCACGTGCATCATACTTTGGAAGTGGCAGTGAGCAAAGCAATTGGGCTTCATGATTAGATTCTCTACAGTGTGGAAACAGGCCCTTCCACCCAACAGGTCCACACTGACCCTCCAAAGAGTAACCCTCTGACTAAAGCACCTATTAGCATGGCCAATTCACCCAACCTGCATATCTTTGGTCTGTGGGATGAAACCCACACAGTCACAGGGAGAATGTGTTAACTCCACACAGTCACCCAAGGCTGGAATTGAACTTGGGTCCCCAGTGCTGTGAGGCCACTGAGCCACCATGCTACCCCAATTCATGAGTAGAATTATAGTGTAGAAAAGAAAAGTGGTGTAGAACCAGTACCAGGTTCAGGTTAGGCTGTAGTGAGGATACTGTGTTCAGTTCTAGCCATCACACCTGAAGAAAGATGAGAGGGTTCCTGAGAGGGTGCCAAGGAGAGTGACTAGAATGGTTACAGGAATGAAAGATTTAACAATGAGATTAGGTTGGATATCTGGGTTTGTCCTCCTAGGAGTAAAGGAGGCTAAGGGGTGACTTAATCAAGGTGTACAGGATTATAAACAGTATTTGTAAGACAGACATGGAAAAGCTGTTCTCTCTCACTGATGGTACAACAGGGAACTGGTTCAAAGTCTTGAGTAAGATATAAATTCTGTAAAATGGCAGCATGGTGGCTCAGTGGTTAGCACTGCTACCTCACAGCGCCAGGGATCTGGGTTTGATTCCAGCCTTAGGCGACTGTCTGTGTGGAGTTTATACATTCTCCCCATGTCTGTGTGAGCTTCCTCCCACAGTCGAAAGATGTGCAGGTAAGGTGAATTGGCCAGGCTAAATTGTCCATAGTGTCAGGGACGTGCGGGTTAGGTGCATTAGTTAAGGGTAAATATTGAGCAATAGGGTAGGGGAATGGGTCTGGGTGGGTTACTCTTCGGAGGGTTGGTGTGGACTTGTTGAGCCAAAGGGCCTGTTTCCACACTGTAGGGATTCTATGGTATAGGGGAATGTGAAGAAGACTTGCTTAGAGCAGCAAGTGCAAGTAACCTGGAATTTGCAGCTTCTGGCACTGATGGAAGCAGAGACGATGAATAATTGGAACAGAAATTGATTGGGCACCTGAGCAAAATAAATGTAAAACAATGTAGGATAGAATAAAGAGTTGTTACTTAATTGTATTGCTGCATGTCAAACCAGCATGGACATCAATGGGCAGAATGGCCATCTTCTGCATCATAGTGACTCCATGGCTCTGTCAGTCACCATATTGGCAGAGGAATGTATACTCACTGTTTGAGTTTGGGGATTATCTCACCTACAGCCATACATCTCTGCAAACATTCCTGCTCTGTCTGATGTTGCTTCTGTTTCCAAGACAAGTCAGACCGGCCTTTGCGCTGTGGCTGAACCTCAATGCTATGCTATTCAGGGCCCAGGATCAGGTGTTAGTTGACAGGATTCTCCAGAACAAAAGCAAACAACAACAAATCCATAAGATTTCCTAACCCAAATGCTAACCCTAATCATAACCCTTTGGAGGGCTGCCCATTTCTCCAACCCCTCTCACTCCAATAACCTGGGAATCAGGACCAATCTTCACACAGCTACTCTCAGACTGCTTTACAAAGGAATTTTCCCACTCTGTTCTCAGTAAGAGAGCCAGTGTTAAAGCCAACACCATGTCCCATGCTGTTCTCACCTGCAGTATGAGTTATTCTCACGAAGTCTCCAAGGACAGACCCTTCCTCATCTTGTCCAATGCTCGCCGTTTGCGATCCTTGTGCAGCGAGAGACGAAGAGAGAGAGAGAGAGAGAGACGGAGAAAACGTTCAGGAATTACATAAGATCCAGAAAATTGAAGAACCTTTTATCTTTCAGTACACAAAGATATGGAGGAACAGGGAGTGTTGAGGAGGCAGGGAGGCTGCAGAAGGGCTGGCACAGGCTAGGAGAGTGGGAAAAGAAGTGGCAGATGGAATACATTGTGTGAGGTTACGCATTTTGGTCGGAAGAATAGAAATATAGGCTATTTTCTCAATGGGAAAGGCTTCAGTAATCCAAAGTACAAAGGAACTTAGGAGTCCTCGTTCAGGATTCTCGAAAGTTTAACCTGCAGATTCAGCTGGCAGTTGGGTAAATGAAATATTTGCATTCATTTCAAGTGAGCTCAAATACAAGAGCAGGGAAGGCAGCATCCGAGGAGCAGGAGAATCAACGTTTCAGGCCAGAGCCCTTCATCAGGAATCCTGATGAAGGGCTGTGGTCCGAAACGTCAATTTTCCTGCTCCTCGGATGCTGCCTGACTTGCTGTACTTTTCCAGCACCACTCTCTTGACTCTGATCTCCAGCAACTGCAGACGTCATTTTCTCCTACAAGAGCAGGGGTGGACTGCTGAGACTTTATAACGCTCTGGTCAGACCACGTTTGGTATATTATGAACAATTTTGGTCTCAAAATCTATGGAAGGGTTTGCTGTCATTGGAGGAGGGTAGAGCTGGTTTACAAGACTGATCCTGATGATGGACTTGTCATGCTTGTCTTCATTGGTCAGTGCATTCAGTACAGGATTTGGGGGATCATGTTGCAGCTGTCCAGGACTTTTAGAATATTGCATGCAGTTCTGGTTTCCCTGCTGTAGGAGAGATGTTGTTAAACTTGAAAAGGGTGGCATGGTGGCACAGTGATTAGCATTGCTGCCTTGTAGCGTCAGGGACCCAGGTTTGATTCTCATCTCTGGGTGGAGTTTGTACATTATCCTTGCATCTGTGTGGGTTTCCTCTGGGTGCTCTGGTTTCCTCCCACAATCCAAAAGATGTGCAAGTAATATAGGGTAGGGGAATGGGTCTGGGTGGGTTACTTTTCAGAGGGGAGGTGTGGACTTGTTGGGCCGAAGGGCCTTTTTCCATACTGTATGGGATTTAATCTAAAAGATTAACAAAGATGTTGCCAGGGTTAGAGATTTTGAGCAAAAGGGTGGGGCTGAATAGGCTTTTGTCCCTGTCAGGTCCAAGGCTGAGTGGTGACCGTCCATAGATTTATAAAATCATGAGGGTCGTGGATAAGGTAAATAGCCAATATTGTTTTTCCCAGGATAGGGAAGTCCAAAGCTTGAATGTAGTGTCTGTAATGCGGTCAGCCTGATGAACTCATAGAATTTGACTTTCCTGATGGGAGCTGTTAATCTGCTCCAATCAGAGAGCACTGGCTGACAGATCAGAACAAGGGTATCTGCCTCTCTTCTGCGGTTACGTTGGGGTCCGGGTGTCCTTGGAGAAGGAGCACGCGGTGTCGACCAACACCCTGGAGTTGTTCAGGGAGAGGTGGGCGCCGCAGGGAGTGGAGTGCATCATTTCTCCCTCCAACTCTATTTTGATTTAGTCCCTACCCTCCCCTTCACTGTTTTTGATCACACAGCACTGCCCTTTGATGTGAAGGGCAGTGTTTGTCACTGGCCACCCGGGTGTTTTCCTATCTTCCTGGTGGTGGAAATTGAATAAAGATTTGTGCACTTTGTGTCTTTCACTGTGTCTCACACCTGCACACACCACACACCATGGGTGCTGGGGAAAAAATAAGCACTACCGCACTTAGGTGGTAGTGTGGGGGTAAATATAAAAAAGGAAAAAAAAATAATCAGGGGATTGTCAGGTGGTAGTGTGGGAAGAAAAAAAAAGAAAAAACAAAAAAAGAAGAAAAAAAAACAGACCAAGGGTGTCAGAGTCCTTGTTCATTTTGAGAACTGGCTCTGAGGGAGCTGGAGAAAGTGAGGTCTGCAGATGCTGGAGATCAGAGCTGGAAATGTGTTGCTGGAAAAGCGCAGCAGGTCAGGCAGCATCCAAGGAATAGGAGAATCGACGTTTCGGGCATAAGCCATTCCTGAAGAAGGGCTTATGCCCGAAACGTCGATTCTCCTGTTCCCTGGATGCTGCCTGACCTGCTGCGCTTTTCCAGCAACACATTTTCAGCTCTGAGGGAGCTGGACCATGTGAAGGATTATTCATGTATAAATACAGGGCGAATTAGTGATGGGATACCAGTCTCTGGAGTTACTTCAGTGGTGACCAGAGGAAAGCATACTCCTCAAATAATTCACTTGCAAGTGTCATTTTTGATTGGGGTAAGCATTTCTGGCATCATAGAATAGAATCCCAAAAGTGTGGAAACAGGCCATTTTGCCCAACACGTCCACACTGATCCTCTGAAGAATAACCCACCCAGAACCATTCCCCCACCCTAATAGCCTACATTTCCCTTAACTAATGCATCTAACCTACACATCCCTGAACACTATGGGCAGTTTAGCATGGCCAATTCACTTAATATACTCATGTTTGGATTGTGGGAGAAAACCCACGCAGACATGAGGAAAATGTACAAACTCCACACAGGCAGTCGCCCGAGGCTGGAATTGAACCCAGGTACCTCACGCTGTGAGACAGCAAGGCTAACCATTGAGCCACCGTGCCACCCCTATCATTCAAATGGTGCTCCCCAGCTCAGTCAGCCTGGCGAGGGTGCCCACTCCCATCGGAATACCCTGCAACTCATATGTTCCATAGAATCCCTACATCGTGGAAGCCAGCCATTTGGCACATCAAGTCCACACTAACCCTCCAAAGAACTTCCCACCTAACCCTGCAATTCCCATGGCTTATCCACTTAGCCATTACTTGGAATCCATCAAGCCATTACATGGAAGCTTGACTCGTTCAATCTTGTCATCGAAGACTGAGGCCAGTATGTGGAAAGAAAGCATTACTTTTTCTGGGAAATGACATTGGGCAGATATAAAGCAATGAGCAAGTCTGACAACTTGTGGACCCACAGCTTTTTTGGTTATTAGGAGTCTACCTTTCCCTGAGGCACCAGATATTAAAACCTTTCAAATGTTGACAGATTTAGTTAAGGAATATTATGAACTCAAGTCTCCTTTAATTCTCAGGTGCTATTGGTTTTACTGGGAACTTTGATAGCCAGGGGAATCTGTATTATGATTGTGGATTAGATCAAGATGACTGGCAGAGGTATGTGACTTTGGTTCAACACTTAATGAGCTGCCGAGAGACATTTTGGCTTGGGAATTAATGATGTAACCATGCAAAACCCCCATTAGCTGAAACCCAACCAAACTTCAAACATTCATTGTATCTGCCATTGGAAAATGCAGCAAGTGGAATTGGATGGCATGGGATCAGGGATATGCAGCCAAGACAACCGCCTGTGTGACTGCCACAAGATCCACCGCTGCCGAAACAACCACAAAGTGTATCCAGCACGTCATGTCCCGTCCCCCCCCCCGCAGTTGCCACCATCTCAGAACACCACTGGCAACATCGTGTACATCACTTCTGTCCCCACATATGTCACCGGAGGCACGACTTTCGGCCCCCTGACTCCCAGGGTGAGTATCACGTCTGCTGCTAATGTCACCCACAACACCATAACCACACCCCCCCCTCCAGAGACAGTCTCTGCCCCCATTCCCAACACCAGCCCCACACCAGGTAATTTGTGGATCAACCTCTACACCGCTGAAACCAGATGCCGACTCGTGGACACTCCTTCAACTACCCCCTCGACCATGACCTCACCTCTCATCACCTAACCATTATCTCCCAAACCATCGTCAACCTCATCATCCCAGGGAATTTCCCACCAACAGCATCCAGTCTCATAGTCCGGACACCCTGCACCACCCGGTTCTACCTCCTATCCAAAATTCACAAACCTGACTGCCCCAGTCAACCCATCATCTCAGCCTGCCCCTGCCTCACTGAACTTATCTCTGCCTACCTTGACACTGTCCTGTCCCCCTTGGTCCAGGATCTCTCCACATAGGTTCAGGACACCACCCACATCCTCTACCTCCTCCATGGCTTTTGTTTCCCTGGCCTCCAAAGTCTCATCTTCACCGTGAACATTCAGTCCCTGTACACATCTATCTGCCATGATGAAGACCTCTAAGCCCTCCATTTCTTCCTCTCCCTCCGACCCAACAGTACCCTTCCACTGACACACTCATTCGATTGGCTGAGCAGGTCTTCACCCTCAACAATTTCTCTTTCAAACCAAAGGGGTTTCGTCCAGACCAAAGGGGTAGCCATGGACACCTGCCTTTTCGTCGGGTACGTGAACCAGTCTATCTTCCATAGGTACACTGGCACCATTCCCCACCTTTTCATCTGCTACATCGATGACTATCGGCACCACCACGTGCTCCCACGAGGAGGTTGAACAGGTCATCAACTTCACATACACCTTCCACCCCGATCTCAAGTTCACCTGGACCATCTCAGACACGTGCCTCCCCTTCTTGCACCTCTCCATCTCCATTTCCGGCGACTGACTCAACACGGACATCTATTTCAAACTGACCAACTCCCACAGCTACCTGGACTACACCTCCTCCCTCCCTGCCTCCTGTAAAAATGCCATCCCTTATTCCCAATTCCTCCACCTCTGCCACATCTGCTCCCAGGAGGACCAATTCCACAATAGAACATCCTAGAGGGCCTCCATCTTCAATGACCGCAATTTCCCCTCCCACGTGGTCAATGATGCACTCCAGAGCAATTCCTCCACTTCCCGCACATCTGCCCCTGAACCCCACTCTCCAATCACAACAAGGACAGAACCCCCTTGGTCCTCAACTTCCACCCCATCAACCTCTGGATACATCGCATCATCCTTCGCCATTTCTGCCATCCACAAGCAGACCCCACACCAGGGATATGTTTTCCTCCTCACCCCGTCTGCATTCTAAAGAGACCATTCCCTCCATGACTCCCTTGTTAGGCACCCCACCCACCCTCCCCTCCTGGCACCTTCCCTTACCACCGCAAGAAGTGCAAAACCTGTGCCCACACCTCACCCCTCATCCAAGGCCCCAAAGGATCCTTCCACATTCGACAGAGATTTACCTGCACTTCCACACATGTCATTTATTGTGTCCTTTGCTGTCAATGCAGTCTCATCTACATTGGGGAGACAGGATGCCAACTTGCAGAATGTTTCAGAGAACATCTCTGGGATTCATGCACTAAAGAACCCCACTGCCCCATGGCCAAACATTTTAACAACCCCCCTCCCACTCTGCCAATGACATACAAGTCCTGGGCATCCTCCACTGCCAAACTCTAGCCAAACAACGCCTGGAGGAAGAACGCCTCATCTTCCACCTTCGGACCCTCCAACCACACGGGATCAATGTAGATTTCACCAGTTTCCCCATTTCCTCTCTCCCCACTTTATCCCAGATCCAAACTTCCAGCTCGGCACCGCCCTCTTGAACTGTCCTACCTGTCCATCTTCCTTCCCACCTATCCACCCCACCCTCCTCCCAACCTATTACCTTCACCTCTCATCTTCATCTCCCTATTACATTCTCAGCTACCTTCCCCTCAGTCCCACCCCTCTCCATTTATCTCTCAGCCCCCTTGGGCCACTCCCCCATTCCTGATGAAGAGCCTATGCTCGAAATGTCGATTTTCCTGCTCCTCGGATGCTGCCTGACGTGCAGTGCTTTTCCAGCGCCACACTCTTCGACTCTGATCTCCAGCATCAGCAGTCCTCACTTTCTCCAATTTGATCTGCCAAATGTCTGGCTTTCACACTGTAGGGATTTGATGGAACATATGAGTTGCAGGGTATTCCAATGGGAGTGGACACCCTCACCAGGCTGACTGAGCTTGGGGAAGACCGTTTAAATGAAGCCAATTGCAGAGTCTCACTCAGGACATATACTTAACAGAGGGATTCTAGATCAGCCCACAGCAAAACCCCAAAACAAAGCCAAGCCAACATTTAAAATTTTCTTCAGGATCTGGCCCAACAAGCCATTGTAGTTGCTGCCAGAATGCGGACATGAAACAGCGAAAGAGTCCCGCTAGACATAAGTCGAGTAAGAGAACTTATAGGCTGCTATCCAGGTGAGTGCACGCTGACGAAAGTCAACTTACATCCATTTGGAACACTTAAATTGCTTAGCAACTCTGAATCAATCAAAATAAACATCTGCTTAAATGGTCATCTGGTTCTAATGGAGGTCAATACCGGCACATCTGTTTCACTGACCTCATAAACAGTCTTTAACAAAATTCACTCTGGACCCCAACTTTAAGTTAGTGCAAGACCCTGTCTAGACTGAGAACCTATACTAGGGAAACTTTGCACATGAAGGATACAACTTCAGTTCCAGTCTGTTATGAGAAGCAGCTGGTTCAATTAATATTGATTGGAATAAAAGTCTCGAGCCCAAGCTTGATGAGGCGAAATCATTTGTGAAAGATTCAACTAGAGTGACTCGAAACCTTTTGATTAGAAAATGGCTACCTAATTAAATACTTGGAAGTTTCTCAGGAAGATCTAGGATCTATCAAAAGAGCTGAGGCCACTTGCATGCTGACTGGGAATCAAATCCACAATTTTGCCCACTGCCTTTGCTTTATGGGCAAAAATTGACTCAGAAATCAGAAGCTGGAAAGCGAAGGGATCTTCAAACCAGTCCAGTTTGTGGCTTGGGCAGCACTGGTCATACTGATTGTGAAGACCAATGAGTCAGTTCGCTTTAGTGGGATTTTAAACAAATTATAAATTGCTATTCATTAAAACAAATAATAAACTGCTGGATAAATACCCACTCTCTTGCGTAAAGGATTTAAATGCAAAGCTGACAGGGAGCACTGTTCTTCACAAAGCTGGACATGAGCCAAGTGTACTTGCAATTGTGGTTAGATGAGGATTCCATCGTTGATATCCATTAGAGTTGGTATACATTTCTGCCATTTGGGATATCATCACCCTGTGCTGGATGATAGAGAATATTTTACAAGGTCCACTCCAGGTCACCATTTATCTGGATGACATGCTAATGACAGGGAAGACCAATAATGAGCACTTAGATAACTTGGACAGAGTCCTTAGTCATTTCTCCCAGGTGGGCTTACACTTTAGAAGCGAAAACTGTGTGTTCTAGGAACACAAAGTGACATACTTGGGCTATAGAGTCAACAAGATCTAGCTACACCCGTTGGAAGGTAAAGTGAGGGTGATCAAAGGTGTCCGGCCTCCCACATCTGTACTGGAGGTAAGGTATTTCCTTGGACTGGTGAATTATTATGGAAAGTTCACACATGACCTGGCCTTCATCCTGGCACCTTTGCATCAATTCTTAAAAAAAAGTCAGCATTGGAAATTGTCTCCTGGGAAAGTCATATCTTTCACAGAAGTGAGGAAACAGCTGTCATCCTCTAATGTGTTGGCACGCCATGACCCAAGCAAGATCTGGTATTGACCTACAATGCCTCCATGTACAGCTTTGGGGTAGTATTAGCTCTTAGGTGCTCAATGGAGAGGAACACCCAATAGCATATGCCGCTAGGACTTTGGCTAATGCAGAGTATAAATACGCCCAAATAGAGAAAGGAGGCTTGGCAGTCATATTTGGAGTCAGGATCTTCCACAAATACCTTTACGGATGTAAGTTTGTAATAATAGCAGACCACAAAGCCGTTTTGGGTCTGTTTAAAGAGGACAGGGCAGTGCCGCCCATAGCTTCAGGCCGAATTCAGCAGTTGGCTCCAATACTCAGTGCACACAATTGTAAATTGGAACACTGTCTGTGAGGCAGGTAGGATTGAGCTGCCTCATCCAATGGTACTGCCACTGAAAGAGTCCGTAATGATTTTTTAATTTTCTGGACACACTTCTCGCCACAACTGACAATATCAGACTTTGGACACAGAAACATCTGATCCAGGCAAAACAGAAACAGCTGGTGGCGATGGGGAAAACCAAAGGGCCATCACTACCAGAACCAAAACGTCTATAGAGCTGGAGAGACCAGACCACAGTAGAGATGGTATATTATTTTGAGGAGCAAGTGTGATTGTCCCAAGTAAAGGCTGCCACCAGATACTGAAATCCATCAAGATCATCCAGGCATTTTTAAAATGAAGATGTTGGCAAGAACTTACATCTGGTGGCCAAGACTGAATGCAGACATAGTCACATTGGTAGGGCAGTGCCCAGAGTCGCAGCAAGGACAGCAATTACAGCCAGCAGCTGCATCACATTCACACAAATAGCCAGGTAAATGCTGGACTCGATTACACATTATCTATGCAGGTCCGTTCGTGGGCTCAATGTTCTTAGTCATTGTGGACTCCCACTCAAAATCACTGGACATGCACAGAGTTCATTCATCAAACACAGGGATGATAAAAGAAACTGTACACATATGTTGCAATGCACAGAGTCCCAGAGGTGTTGGTCACAGATAATGGGCCATCACTGACCAGCAGGGAATTTGAGTATTTCTTAAAATTGAATAGTATTTGACATATAAGGATATCTCCATCCCATTCATCTTATGCTCTGGCAAAAAGAGCTGTCCAAACTTTGAAAGCAGGCTTAAAGAAACAGCCATCAGCTTTACAAGATACCAAACTGTCCCGGTTCCCATTTGACTGCAGGACCACCCCACATGCAATTAAAGGATAGCCACAATAGAGTTGCTATTGGGGAGAAGACTTCGCTCCAGTTTGGTGCAGGAACCACAGGAATGGCCCTGTATGGGTAACAGGCATTGTTGACT
Organism: Chiloscyllium plagiosum; assembly: GCF_004010195.1. Classification (NCBI taxonomy): domain Eukaryota; kingdom Metazoa; phylum Chordata; class Chondrichthyes; order Orectolobiformes; family Hemiscylliidae; genus Chiloscyllium; species Chiloscyllium plagiosum. The sequence goes on from NC_057739.1 coordinate 2,046,137, forward strand.
CGAGGTCAGGTCCAGTGATGTGTAAAATTCAATGAAGTGCAACGACCCGATGACACACATGGACCATATGAAAGTTGTAAACTTTGAAATGGTGTGGGGAGCAAAATGCACCCGGTTCTTCGATACTGTTCCAGATCCCATTGGTTCTCCCTTTCGGACAAGCGTTGAAGATACCTTAAAATCTGAGATGGACATGGCAGATGTTGCCACCTCAACGCCTTTGCCATTTGAAGAAGAGAATCAATTTTTTCAAGATACTCTGGCCGCGAGAGTCAAGATACTATGCGTTACCCGCTGCCCATATCAGAGGCAGAAATGAAGGATCCTGAGCCAGTGCTAAAATGCCCCAGAAGGAGCTACAAAAAAGAAAAAAAAAGAACCAGCCTATGTCCTCGGACTTAGAGAGGGCGGGATGTTGTGATTGTAACGAAGTCAGCCAGGTGGACTCATAGAATATGAGTTCCCTGATTGGAGCTATTAATCTCGTTCAGTCAGAGGTCCCTGGCTGACAGGTATAAACAGGTTCTGTTCATTCTGAGAGCTGACTCTGAGGAAGCTGGATCAGTGTCAAGGTCTCTCCACGTGCACATAAATGGCATTTGCAGCTTCACTTTCTCCATCAGCCTACTATGAGGAACCTTAACAAACGCCTTACTGAATTCCAAAGTGTATGACATCTACAGCCCTTCCCTCATCAATCAACTTTGTCATTTCCTCAAAGAATTCTATTCCGTTGGTAAGACATGACCTTCCCTGCACAAAACCATGTTGCCTATCACTGATAAACCCATTTTCTTCCAAACGTAAATAGATCCTATCCTTCAGTATCTTCTCCAGCAGCTTCCCTACCACTGATGTCAGGCTCACCGGTCTATAATTACCTGGATTATCCTTGCTACCCTTCTTAAACAAGGGGACCACATTAGCAATTCTCCAGTCCTCTGGAACCTCATCCGTGTTCAAAGATGCTGCAAAGGTACCTGTTAAGGCCCCAGTAATTTCCTCTCTCACTTCCCTCAGTAACCTGGGATACATCCCATCCAGACTTGGGGACTTGTTCACCTTAATGCCTTTTAGAATACCCAACACTTCCTCCCTCCTTATGCCAACGTGACCTAGAGTAATCAAACATCTATCCCTAACGTTAACATTCACCATGTCCCTCTCCACAGTGAATACCGATGCAAAGTACTCATTAAGAATCTCACCCATTTTCTCTGACTCCATGCAGAACTTTCCTCCTTTGTTGTTGAGTGGGTCAACCATTTCTCTAGTTACCCTCTTGGTCCCTAATATGAATAAAAGGATTTGGGATTTTCCTTAACCCTATTTGCCAAAGATATTTCATGGCCCCTTTTAGCCCTCTTAATTCCTCCTTTCAGATTGGTCCTACTTTCCCGATGGAGAAAGTGAGGTCTGCAGATGCTGGAGATCAAAGTTGAAACTTTATTGCTGGAACAGCACAGCAGGTCAGGCAGCATCCAGGGAACAGGAGATTCGACGTTTCGGGCACAGGCCCTACTTTCCCGATATCCTTCCAAAGCTTTGTCTACTTTTGCCCATAATAATGTGTTTCAATTTATTTTTTTGCCAAGGGGTGTGTTTATGGGATGTTATTGGATTGGAGCAGTTCCTTTGTTAAGTTGTTGTATAAGTTGGTCAGTTAAGTTTTCTGATAGTTGTTATTCTAAATTCTATTTTATTGTGTGTGTTTCAACTGTAATGTTTAAATAAATTCTGTTTTCCTTAAAGCTGAATGGTTTGACCAACAACATCACACCTGGAATATCCACTTCACATCTGCCTTTAAAATAAGAAAAGTTAGGGCCTAGGTTACCTTCTTAAAATATTTTGAGGGGTCTGGCCTGTTCTATAACACAAATCAAGCTGTTTGCTATCTCCCCAGTAACAGACACAGGTCCACCCTGGGCAGCAGAGTTCCCATCACTAGTCTTTTACGCACTTCACTTTGTCAATGTCCTAGAGCCAGTCACTGAGCTGATCCGCTCTGTACATCTCCCAAACACTGATCACGGGGACACTCAATTCCAACACCTTCTGTCCTCATGGCTGACTATTTCGGAAGTGACTGACTGATTGCCTCACCTTGACCGATGACTCTGGGATGGGGTCCCATGGAACACATGCTCCTGTTAGAAACAGATACACAGTTAGGATCCTGTCTGTAAACACGAACCAACATTGACATTTCATGATGGTCATTCAAAACCAGGGGGAGTCGGGAGGCTCTGTAATCATGAATTATCTTCCTCATTCAAACCACAGTATAGCAATCAGATCTCAATGAGTCCATATCATGTACAAAACATGATGTTCACTATGTTTCATTTCTCTCTGACTCTTTTCTTCTCTAATTTGTATCTCTCAACCTTTCCCTCCTTTCTCCTCTCTCTTTATGTTTTAGAATGAAAGTAATTCTAAATATAAGAGGACTAACAGCACATTGAGCTGACAATGTTGAAAAAAGTGTCTGGTATTGGATTGTTCAGTCTGTTTCTCTAGTTGGTTCTGGAATATCACTGGGAAAATCGGACTTTATTGCCCCAATATCCTTGCCCCTTGAGAAGGTGATGATGAGCTTCCTGTCAAACAATTCCAGTTACAGCAGTGTAGTTCCAGCCACCCACAATGCCGTTAGGAAGTTCCAGGATATTGTCTCAGCAACATCGAGGAACAGCAATATATTTCCAGGTCAGGAGGACAGTGGCTTCGGAAGGGAAATTGCAGGCGGTCATATTCCCATGCATCTATTGCCCTTGTCCTTCTACAGGGGAATAATCATGGGTTTGGAAGGTGCTACCTAAAGAGTCTTGGTGAGTGACATATAAATGTTACGCCCTGCTGCTACTGAGCATCACTGGTGGAGGAATTGAATGTTTACATTACTGGAATCTCAACCAGTGTTTTGTGATGTTTTCTAAAGGAACAGTGCACAGCTGGAAATGACTGACAGGTTGTAGTGGGGCCCAGCAGCTTACCTTTCTCAGTATTTACCTTTCTCAGGCAGAAATAAGATCATGTCCTCTGGGATCCCTTGTCTCAACGCAAACTCTTTGAACTCTTCAGTGGTCTCCTTCGTAAGGTGCCTTGTCCTTCCTAGGAGACGGACATTGAGTTAAAGATCCAGAAATCAACCTTAGGAAGTGGTGAGTGGAGCAGCTCATGTAAAATCTCTTACCGTACAGGGTCACTGACTTTGAATGGTCCACTCCTTTTGATGTGTTGATCAGGAGAAATGCATATTCTTGGTAGTTTATTTTGATGACTCGAATGTCTGCTGCTTCTGCATAGGCTGTTAAAGAAACACATTAGCTGCTCAATCACTTTCTTGGGTGTGACCCCTTTTCCTTAAAAACTATTATCCACCTCCAATCTCTCTTTCATCTCCAAGGTCATTGCATCCTCTGTTACCTAAGTGCAACCTCAAATTCAACATTATGTTATTTTTCCCATGTACACTGAACACAACAGCTCTATCTCACCACCACATCACTCGCTTCCTCCAGTATCTCTACATTGTCACAATATTTCTCCAACATCCACTACTTGGACAAGCAAAAATGTCCTCCAATTAAATACTAGGAGGTTGTTGTGGTCAATAGAGGCACTTATAGGTAGAGCAAGGAAAGAGGTTCTGCAAAGAATTATTACTATTGCGTTTAGTTCTGGTCACCTCATTGTAGGAAGGGTGTGGAGACTTTGGAGACAATGCAGAAGACATTTACTGGGATGCTGCCTGGATTGGAGAATTTGAGGTACAAGGTGAGGCTAGGAAAACTCTCTGGAGCGGCGGAGGCTGAGGGGAGACTTGATAGAAGTTTATAACATTACGAAATGCATGGATAGGGTTGACAGTCAGAATCTTTTTCCCAGTGTTGAAATAGCTAAAAGTAGGTGGCATACATTTAATGCGAGAGGGGGAAAGATCAAAGGACATGTGAGGTGCACGTTTCTTTACAAAGAGAGTGGTAGGAGTCTGCCAGGGACAGTGGTGGAGGTAGATATGATAGGGGTGTTTAAGGGATCTTCAGATAAGCACATGATTATGCACAGAATGGAGGGAAATGGACCAAGGGCTGACAGAAGGGAAAATTTGTCATCATGTTCAGCACAACATATTCTGTGTTCTACGTTCTAACTAGGCACCAAACTAATAAGCAGAACCTCAAAGACAATTATATCAGAATTAATACCTGAACCACGTACAAATTGGCATTGGGTAAACCAGGTTAGAGGGATGAACGCATGGCTGAAAAACTGGTGTGGGCAAAGTGGGCTCTTGTTTGTGGGGCACTCACACAAATACTGGGGAAAGTGGCCTCTATACCAATGGGATGGTCTATACCTGAAGCATACTAGGTGTTCTTGTGAACTGCATTACTAATAAAGTATAGCAGGTTTTCAACCAAAAAGCAGGCAGTTCAGGTCCAAATTGGGGAAGATGCAGTGAATCAAAATGCAACGAAGGAAGGAATTAATGTGAGAAATGCCAGGAAGAGATAGAGAATTCAGTTATAAGAGCAAATCTCCAGTTAAGATGAGAGGTTATAAAAATAACAAAACTCAAGGTACTGCAATTGAATGCACAGAACACTTGAAACAAAACAGATGAACTAGTAGAGTGGAAAAACAAGACGTGAAAAAGTAGGCTGGAGAAAGAATTCATTGAATGTTTTTGGGACAATTCCTTAGACCAACATGTTATGGCATTAACCAGAGAGCAGCCTACACTAAATCTGGATTTGACCAACAAGATAGTGAAAGGGTTCCTGGATAGCAGTAATCATAAAATGATTGCATTTTTTATACAGTGAAAGGAGAGAAGTGTGGGTCAAGATTACTGTGTTGAATGTTAACAAGGGCACTGAGGGCATGAAAGCAGAACTAACAAATATCAACAGACAATTTAATTTTAGGAATAAGTCAATAGAGATGCAGTGGTAATCATTTAGGGGATATTCCACAAAGTGCAGAATACACACATTCCAACAAACAAGAAAAATTCCAAAGGACAGACCTGCCATCCATAGTTAACTAAAAAAAAGTTAACGATAATATCAACTCAATGAAAATACATAATTCTGTGAAGATCAGGCAGGTCAGAAGATTGACCAAAATTTCAAAAACAGCAAAGAGTTACAAAAAGATTGATTAGGAGAAAGTGAGGACTGCAGATGCTGGAGATCAGAGGTGAAAAATGTGTTGCTGGAAAAGCGCAGCAAGTCTGGCAGCATCCAAGGAGTAGGAGAATCGACGTTTCGGGCATAAGCCTGAAGAAGGGCTTATGCCCCAAAATGTCGATTCTCCTGCTCCTTGGATGCTGCCTGACCTGCTGCGCTTTTCCAGCAACACATTTTTCAGCACAAAAAGATTGATGACAAGGCAAAAATTAAAGTATGAGAGAAAGTTTGCCAAAAATATAAAAACAGGGGTCCGGAAGAGGACTTAAGGAGCCTGCGAAGGAATATATAGTTTAACTGAGTGGGCAAATATCTGACAAATCAAGTGAAAAGTGGGAAAGTGGGAAATAGTTCATTTTAGTAGCAGAATTAAACAAAAGCATATTATCTAAATTATGACAGGTTGCAGAACTCTGAGTTGTAGAGAGATCTGGGTGTTCTAGTGCATGATTCACAGAAGGTTAGTCTGCAGGTACAACAAATAATCAGGTACGCGATTAGAATATTATGTTTTATTGTGAGAGGGATTGAATACAAGTGTAGGGAGTTATATTTCAGTTGTAGAGGGCATTGGTATGATTGCAGGAGTACTGACTACAGTATTGGTTACCATGAAGGATGTTAATGCGTCAAAAGGTTTACTAGACAAATGCCGAGAATGAGCACATTATCTTATGAGGAAAGATTAGACAGGTAATCCTCCGAAGTTTAGAAAAGTCAGAGATGACTTAATTGAGACATATAAGATCCTGCAGTGACTTGACTGGGTGGAATCTGAAAGACCAACCCAACAACGTCCTGGGCCAGAGCATCCACCACAACATCCGCGTGATCTGGGACATGATCTATAATTCCCAGAGGGCTGGTCAGTTGAATGCTTTTCTCTCCCTTGAACATGAAAAGGAGTTCAACAGAGTGGATCATGTGTGTCTGGTTAAGACTTTGTGAGCTTTCAGGTTTGGATGCATTGCGTCGCCCGGATCCAACTTCTGCACACGGAGTGTCCTGTGAAAAGTAACGGGTCCCTGACTATGCCCCACACTTTGTTTTGGTTCATCTGTGGGATGTGGGCATTGCTGACTGGCTGGCATTTATTTCTTGTCCCTAATTGCCCTTGAGATGACGGTGGTGAGTTACCTTCTTGAACCACTGCAGTCCACCTGCTGTGGGTTGACATATAATGCCAGTCAGGAGGAATTCCAGGATTTTAACCCAGTGACAGTAAAGGAACGGCAATATATTTCCAAGTCAGCATAGTGAGTGAGTTGGAGGGGAAGTTGATAGTGATAGTATTTCCATGTATCTGCTGTCCTTGCCCTTCTAGATGGAAGTGGTAGTGGTGATCTTTGGTGAATTTCTGCTGAGCATCAATGATGGAGGGAGTGGTTACTTGTTAATGTAGTGTCAATCAAGTGGGCTATGTTATCCTGGATGGTGTCAAGCTTCTTGAGGATTTTTGGAGCTACACTCATCCAAGCAAGCATGAAGTATTCATGACCTGACCTGTGTCTTGTCAAAGATGAAGAAGCTATGGGAAATCAGGAGATGTTAGTTGCCACAGTATTCGTAGCCTCTGACCTGCTTTTGTAGCCACTGTGTTTATGTGGTGAGTTCAGTTGTGTTTCTGGTCAATGATAACCCCCAGGCTGTTAATATTGGGCTATGCAGTGTTGATAACGTTATTGAATGTCGGTGGTTAGATTGTGTCTTCTTGGTGATGGTCATTTGTGTGGCACAAATGTTACTTGCCATGTGTGCGCAGCATGGACTGCTTCATTGTCTGAGGAGTCATGAATGGTGCCAAATGCTGTGCAACCATCAGCGAATATCCCCACTTCTGACCTTATGATGGAGGGAAGGTTATTGATGAAGCAACTGAAGCTGGTTGGGCCTAGGACACTACCCGGAGGAAATCCTTCAGAGTTGTCCTGCGGCTGAAATGGCTGATCTACAACAACCACAACCATTTTCCGATATGCCAGGTATGACTCCAACCACCTGACAATTTGCCTCCGATACCCATTGATTCCAGTTTTGCTCGGATTACTTGATGCCATACTCAGCAAAATGCAACCTTGATGTTAAGGGCTGTCACTCTCACCTTACCTCTGGAATTCAGCTCTTTTGTCCACATTTGGACCAAGGCTGTAATGAGGTCAGAAGCTGATTGGCCCTGGTGGAACCCAAACTGGGCATCACTGAGCGGATTATTGCTGAGCAGGTGCTAGTGGATAGCACTGTTGATGACACCTTCCATCACTTTACCGATGATCCAGAGTAGACTGATGGCATGGTAATTGCCAGGTTGGATGGGTCTTGTTTTTATGTACAGGACATCCCTGGGCAATTTTCTACATTGTTGGGTAGATAGCAATGTTGTAATTGTACTGGAACAGCTTGTCTAAGAGGTGGCAGGTTCTGGAGTACAGGCCTTCAGTGCTCTTGCCAAAATGTTGTCAGGGTCCATAGCCTTTGTCCCTATCCAGTGTCCCCAGCCTTTTCTCGATACCATGTGGAGTGAATTGAATTGCCTGAAGATTGCTATCTGTAATGCTGTGGACCACTGGAGGAGGTTTAGATGGATCATCCACTTGGCATTTCTGGCTGAAGGTTGCTGTGAAACATTCAGCATTCTCTTGCACTGATGTGCTGGCTCTTCCATCATTGTGAATAGGGATACTTGTGAGTTGTTTATTTGTCCACCACCATTCATGATCGGATGTGGCAGGACTGAGAGCTTAGATCTGATCCGTTGGTTGTGAGATCACTTAACTGTGTCTATCACTTGCTGAGAATGCTGTTTTGCAAGTAGTCCTGGCTTCACGAGGTTTACACTTCATTTTCAGGTATGCCTGACTTTGCCCTTCTGCATTCTCCATTGAATCAGGGTTGATAACCTGGCTTCAGTAATCATTGAGTGGGGGTATGCCAGTCCATGAGGTTACAGATTGTGCTGGAGTACAATTCGGATGCTGTTAATGGCTCACAGCATCTCGTGCATGCCCAGTCGTGAGTTGTTTGATCCATTTGAAGTCTATCCTATTTAGCACGGTGACAGTGACACATAATATGATGGAGGGTATGATCAATGTGAAGGTAGCACTTCTCATAAGGACTTTGTAGTGGTCATTCTTATTGATACTGTCATGGCCAGATGCATCAGCAGCTGACAGATTGGTAAGGATGAGGTCAGGTATGTTTTTACCTCTTGTTGGTTCAGACCCAGTCCAGGAGCTACATCCTTTAGGACCCGATCAGCTCAATCAGCAGCACTGCTGCTGAGCTACTGTTCGCGGTGGACTTTGAAAGCCCCCACTCAGAGTACATTTTGCAACCTTGCCACCCTCAGTATTTATTCCAAGGATTGTTCAAGATTGAGGAGAACTGATTCACCAGCCAAGGGAGAATGGTACGTAGTAATCAGCAGGAGGTTTTCTTACCCATGTTTAACCTGAAGGCATGAGACTTCATGGGGTTCAGAGTCAATGTTGAGGATCCCCAGGGATACTCCCTAATAAATGTATCTCACTGTGCTACTGGGTCCGTCCTGCCCTGTGAGCTGGTGGTGTCTGGGACATTGTCTGTAGGGTATGATTCCGTGAATATGACAATGTCAGGCTGTTGCTTGATTAATCTGTGAGAAACCTCCTCCAATTTTGGCACTAGCCCCCAAATGTTAGTAAGGAGGGCTTTACAGGGTTGGCAGGGCTGTTTCTGCCATTGTCTTTTCTGTTGCCTAGGTCAATGCAAGGTGATCCAGTTGATTTCATTTCTTTGAGACTTTGTAATGATTGGCACAAATCGCTTGCTGGGCCATTTCAGAGGGCAATCCAGAGTCAACCACATTGCTGTGGATCTGGAGTGACATGTAGGCTAGACCAGGTGAGGATGGTGGATTTCCTTCCCTCAAGGACATCAGTGAACCAGATGGGTTTTTCTGAGAATCGACAGTGAGACACCTATCAAGGCTGCACCCGAGCCAGTCAGCTTTATTCTCTGTTTCTGTGCCTCTTGCATAAACGACAGTCAGGTTTAGTTCAGCCTGAGCCTTTCGGCAAACGCTGATGACATGCTCCAATGTTCACAGACCCAGCCAACCTGCAGAGTATGGGCAAGTGTCAGGAGGACTACTCTGCGACATCCTCCGCAAGGATTAACTAAAGCAAGTCCCTGGCAGGTGAAACCCCTGCCCGAGGAGATCTGGTGCTTCATGTAGAGTTCCATTCACCTCCTCCATCCAAGGTGACCACTGGACAGGACTGCTCTAAGTTTTGTCCCGCAGGGCGTGAGTGCTGGTCATAAACCCACTGATAGCTGCCATGTTGTGGTCACCTCGGTCCCTCCCCTGGTTCTGTCATCACCATCCAGAAAAAAACTTGTTGACTTTTTCTGGGACAAGAAGCAATACTGGGTCACCACTGCAGTTCTGAGGTGGGGCAGTGAGGCACTGGTGTACCTTCTCTCGCAGGTAGCAACCTTCCACCTTCAGACCCTGCAGCCATACTTTTACATTGAGCCTCCTTCAACATGGTGCACGCTGAAGACATATTTCTTCCGCCAGGTGTGCGGCCTCCAGTAAGATATGTAAAAACTGTTCATGGAAGACCTGTTCAGCCTCAGGTCTTCTTCCAGGAATCGCCTATCTTCTATGTGGACCTGATCACTGTCTGGGACCTAGTCGGCTCATGCTGGAGCTCTCCCCCTACGGGAGTGACAGCTCTTATCAGGGAGCCGTTGCTCAGGAACAGGTTCCTCCTCCAGCGTGATTTGTACTGGCAGAGGAAGGAAAGAGCTCAGGATGTGGCAATGACCTGAGCCAGGGGCGCACTGATGAAGGAGGAGTAGGCTGTGTAATACCAGTACAGTTGACCGCGAGGGCTTCAGTCCACTTTCGGTTCGTGACCCAGGCTCAGCCAGAGCCTGATGAAACCGAAGCAGTTCAGGCATGCGGTGGGCTTCCAGGTGAATTAACCCCTGTCCACCCGCAACTCAACATCAACCCCGTGCAGCAGACTCTCCCCCTAGTGATGTGGTGCCCCACAATCTGACCCATTTCATGGATACCCACCCAGTGCCCCATGCCCCCAGGTGTTACTTGTTTGGGTTGATGCTGCGCACTGTTCCACTGTTGTGCCTTCACCTGCCTCCCAGACTCATCTTGGCTGGCCATTTTTCCATCCAGCAGTGGAGAATCCCAGTGGAGGGCCTTGTACAAAGGGGTCCTCCCATCTTACATCAGGGATCTGTGGTGGAGAATGCTTCATGCAATCGTAGGCTGAGTATATTCACCGGATGACAGTGAGGCCTGCAGATGCTGGAGACGAGTGTTGAGATTGTGGCGCTGGAACCACACAGCAGATCAGGCAGCATCCGAGGGGCAGGAGAATCGACGTTTCGGGCTGGAGCCCTTCATCAGGAATGGATTCCTGCTGAAGGGTTCCAGCCTGAGGCATCGATTTTCCTGCTCCTCTGATGCTGCCTGACCTGCTGTGCTTTTCCAGCAACACACTCTCAACACTAAATTCACCAGATGCCAGGCCAAGTAATTTTTGTAGCCTGGAAGAGTTGCCAATTCATATCTTTGGTAAATATTTCAATTGGCTGGCCCCTTTTGGTTCCTGAAGGGGCTGCTGTTTAAATTTTGGTTGCATTTCAGACCCATGTTCCTCATTGGCCAAGCAAATCTTATATCCTATTTGTGAACAGTAAGATCACAGAAACAGAGAGTTTGTGATTTGATTGTGTTGATGATTTTTGGGTCACCATTGGCCAGGATACCAGAGAGATCTCCCCTGCCATTTTCCTATTTTAAAGGGTTAGAGGGTGGAGCAGGCAAATCTATGAACCTTCTCATGGCTTTGTTCCTGGGCCTGACCAACATGGCCATTGACAGGTCCAGGCAGCAGACTGAAGAGGGCTCGGCATTACTGACCATCTGCCCTCTTTTGCAATGATGTATGCACTTGGATGTCCCTGAAGAGGGAGTACATGGTGCTCGCTGGCAAGGTCAAGACCTTTCGAGACTGAAGAATGTGAGGGGCCTGGGGTGCACCACTGCCCCAGACTACTTATTTTAATTTAGTGAATCTATGTCTCATTCTCTAAGTTTCCATTTGACTTTTTAAATTGATGTTTGATTTCAATACAGAGTCCCAGTAGACTGTTTTATAATCGTTTTCAACATCTTATTTTAATAAAAGAACAGAGGGAGTTTCACGCTGTATCTGACCGCATGCTGTCACTATCCTCGAAGCTTTTAATGGGGACACTATGGAGGAGATTTTTTTCTGTGTGTAATGGTGAGGTGTTGAATGTTATCCTGTCTCAGTTGGGGGAACACTCTTGGTACTAACGAGAAAGTCATTGTTCCCTTTTTGCTTTCACTTTGCGATTTGTCCAGTTTGAAGCGAGCATTCACTCAGGGTCTTTCAGGAGAGAATTTATCTACCAATGAGGTAATAGCACCATGACCAACCCTGTCCGATCATGGCCTAGAATCTCTCTTGGCTGAGCAAATCTTGTATCCTATTTGTGAACAGTAAAAGCCCAGAAACAGAGAGTTTGTGATTTGATTGTGTTGATGATTTTTGGATTACCATTGGTCAGGATACTAGAGGGATCTCCCCTGCCCTTTTTCTACTTCAAGTCAGTGGATTGTTTAGACATTTGAGAACGTGTTGAATTTTGGTTTCACAGCTCAAGTGAAAGACAGCTTCTCTGACTGTGCAGTATCTGAAGATTCAGCCAAGACTGTTTGGAGCTTGAGATTCTGATCACAGTCCCACAAACCACACTTCCTGCTTGACTCTGCTCATCTATTTGATCTTAAACGAAGATCCAATCGCTCCTCATCCTGCTCCAAACTGAATTGAAATGGCATCTCATTCCTCAGAGATCTATTTCTGGTAATTAATGGACCAGATACTGAGCTCCTACACTTTGGCACTGCCTCCCTAAAACTACCTCAGCTTGTTTAAACATGTTCTTCATATCATCCTATTCAATATCCTTCTTATTATTCATAGCACATCGTTCAATACTCTTTCACATCTCCATTAAATATGTTTTATATCACTGTATTCAATATCCTTTATATAACCCCATTCAATATCTTTCATACCACCCAATTCAATATCCTCATATCTCTCCATTGAATATCCATTGGCCATCTCTCCTGTTTCATATTTTCCTTCACGCCTCGGTAAAGAAGCTCTGGACATGGATAATGCTCAATGCAATTCTTAACTGATTTGTGTTGACAGCTTTCTCCTACCTCCAGTGGAATTAAATACAAAGTGTCCTGCAGTGTCTTTCATCGCGTAATGTCCCACATGATGAATGCAGGTTCCATTCCTAACAATGAAAGGAGAAAGCATGGAGATAAACTTTTTGGAGAACAGAACTGCAGTATTACTACAATCTGGCCACGTTTTAGACAGCAGCAAGCCAGAGATGTGGTGGTGAAGCAGTAATGAACATGGGATCTGGTAGTGGGTCTGTTGTGCTGGGTATCTAGTTGTCCATCTCTCGCTCCAAGGGATCTTGTGGTAAATCAGCTATTGAGTGTCACGCACTGGGGTTTCTGGTGAAGAGTCTCTAATCCTGGGGCATCTGATGGTGAGTCTCTCGTGTTGTGGGCTTTGATGGTGAGATTCTAGCCCTGGGGCATCTGGTGTACTCTTGAATGTTGGGGATCTGACAGTGAGTGTTTCGTCCTGGAAGATGTGATTGTGGGACTCTGGTGCTGGAAGGTCTGATGGTGAATCTCTAGTTCTTTGGGATCTAGTGGAGTCTCCGGTCCTGGGGATCTGACGGTAATTCTCTGGCTCTGTTGGATCTAATGGTGAGACTCTAGTCCTGTATCCGATGGTGAGACTTTAGTGCTGGAGGGTCAGATTATGAACCACTAATGCTGGGGGATCGGGTTTTTACTTTCTGGTGCTAAAGATCTGACAATAGGTCTCTAGTGCTGCTGAATCTGTTGGTGGGTCGGTGTTGTAAGGGAATCTGTTGGCGATTCTGTATTGTTGCTGGATCTGTTGGTGGGTCTATATAATTAGGGTAACTGTTGGTGGGTCTGTATTGTGAGAGATTTTTAAAATGTATTTGTGGAATATGGGCGTCACTGGCTGGCCAGCATTTATTGCCCATCACCAGTTGCCTTTGAGAAGGCAATGGTGAGCTATCTTCTTGAACCAGTAGCTGTTTGTTGGCCCATATTGCCTTGAGAATTCGGGATCTTGACTAGAGACAGTGAAGGAGCAACAATATATTTCCAAGTTAGGATGGTGAGTGGCTTGGAGGGGAACTTGCACCCAGTGGTGTTCCTAAATATCTGCTGTCCTCCTCCTTCAAGATAGAAGGGGGTCATGGGTTTGGAAGGTGTTGCTAAGAATTATTGGTGCACTTCTGCCATGCATCTTGTAGATAGTACACAATGCTGCTACTGAGCATTGGTGGGGGAGGAAGTGGCTACTTGCAGGTGTGGTGCCAGTCACGTGGACAAGCTTTGGGGAGTCAGGAGGTGAGTTACTTACCAGAATATTCCTAGCCTCTGACCTTCACTGTGTTTATGTGGTGAGTCCAGTTAAGTTTCTTGTCAATGCTAACCCTCAGGCAGGAGAGGGGATTTCAATCATGGTAACACCATTGAATATCAAGGTGGTTAGATGGCTCTTATTGGAGAAGGCGATTGCCTGGAAATTTAGTGGCATGAATGTTACTTGCCATGTGCCAGCTCAAGCCTGGATATTGTCCAAACGTTGTTGCATGTGAACATGGACTGCTACAGTACATGAGGAATCACAAATTTGGTTCAGGTCCTGGAGGCAGTCAGAGAGGTCACGAGGTCACCAGGAAGCAGCAGAGCCTATTGGGATACGTGAATATACATTTTAAAGTATTTACTTTCAGGTTGGGTGTTGTTTAGCTCGTGGAGGCTGTCGGAGAGGTCACAAGGTTACATATTTGGGTGGTTGCTTTACATGAAACACTTCTAGGGTAGTGTCTCCCACCCATCGTCCACCTCTAACCAAACAAAATGTCCTGTGCATCGGTTGATAAGGTGACAAGTGTTTTCTTTCATGTTTCATTTTTTCAGCGATCTGTTTGGGAATTCAGAAGTAGTGGGAATGGAGGTCAGGGCAGTTGAATGTTCCCCCTGCAGTATGTGGGAGGTAAGGGTCGCCTCTGGTTTCCCTGCTGACCTCTTTGTGGGAAGTGCATCCAACTCCAGCTCCTCGAGAACTATGTTCAGCTAATTTGGGAGGTGGAGGGGGTTATTGAGAGGAGCTACAGGGAGGTAGTTACTCCACAGCCACATGAAGAAGGTAGATGGGTTACCGTCAGGGGTAGGAAAGGGAGCTGGCAGGCGGTACATGGATCTCCTGTGGTGGTTCCCCTCAACAACTAGTATACCATTTTGGATGCTCTTTGGGGGTGGGGTTGTTAAACTAATGCAGCAGGAGGATGAAAACCTGAATTGTACTTCCAATGTATGGGTGGTTGAGGGTAGTGAGGCAGGGGTAGGTGTACAGGCCGCAAGCGGGCACCGGCAGACAGGATGTTGGTGTGAAGTGTGTGTACTTCAATGAACGTGCAGCATGGGTTGGTGCCTGGGATTTCGATGTTGTGGCCATTTTAGAGAAATGGCGAGAGGAGGGACAGGAATGGTTATTGCAGGTTCCAAGATTTAGATGTTTCAGTAAGAACAGAGAAGATAGTAAAAAAGGGGGGTAGGACATTGTTCATCAAGGGTAGTATTACAGCAGCTGAGATAACATGTGAGACTCATCCACCGAGGTAGCTTGGGCTGACGTTAGAAACAGGAATGAAGAGATCACCCTGTTGGGAGTTTTCTATAGGCTTCTGAATTGTTCCAGGGATGTAGAGGAAAGGATAGCAAAGATGATTCTTGATAGGAGCAAGAGTAACAGGGTAGTTGTTATGGGCACTTTAACTTTCCCAACATTTACTGGGAATACTATAGTTCAAGTAGTTTAGATGGATCAGTTTTTGTTCATTGTGTACAGGAGGGTTTTCTGACACAGTATGTAGACAGGCCAACAAGGGGAGATGTCATATTGGATTTGGTACTGGTAATGAACCTGGCCAGGAGTTAGATTTGGAGGTAGGTGAGCGCTTTGGCAATAGTGACCACAATTCAGTTATGTTTACAATAGCAAAGGGCAGGGATAGGTATATACGACAGGGAAAGAAGTATAACTGGGTGAAGGGCAATTATGATGTGATTAAGCAAGATTTAGGATGCAAAGGATGAGGAAGGAAACAGCAGGGGATGGACACACTTCAAGTGTGGAGCTTATTCAAGGAACAGCTACTGTGGGTCCTTGATAAGTATACACCTATCAGGCAGGGAGATAGTTGTCGAGAGAGGGAGCCATGGTTTATGAAAGTTGAAGCCCTTGTCAAGAGGAAGAAGGCATATGTGAGGATGAGACGTGAAGACTCAGTTAGGGGGTTTGAGAGTTACAGGTTAGCCAGAAAAGATCGAAAGAGAGGGCTAAGAAGAGCCAGGAGGGGACATGAGAAATTGTTGGTAGATAGGTTCAAGGAAAACCCTAAGGCCTTCTATAGGTATATCAGGAATAAAAGAATGACTAGAGTAAAATTAGGACCAATCAAAGATAGTAGTGGAAAGTTGTGTGTGGAATCTGAGGACATAGGGGAAATGCTTAATGAATACTTTTAGTCAGTATTCACATTGGAAAAGTGCAATGTTAGTGAAAATACAGAGATACAGGCTACAAGATTAGATGGAATTGAGGTTGACAAAGAGGAGGTTTTAGCAATTTTGGAAGATCTGAAAATAGATAAGACCCTGGCTGGATGGGATTTATTCTCAGATTCTTTGGGAAGCCAGGGAGGAGATTGGTCTTTATGTCGTTATTATCGACAGGAATAGTGCCAGAAGACTGGATGATAACAAATGCTGTTCCCTTGTTTAAGAAGGTGAGTTGAGACAACCCTGGTAATTATAGGCCAGTAAGCCTTACTTCGGTTGTGGGTAAGGTGTTGGAAAACGTTCTTAGGAGAGAGGATTTATAATCGTCTGGAAAGGAATAATTTGATTAGAGATAATCAACACAGATTTGTGAAAGGAGGTCATGTCAAAAAAACCTTATTGATTTGGAGATGCTGGTGTTGGACTGGGGTGTACAAAGTTAAAAAATAACACAACACCAGTTTATAGTCCGACAGGTTTAATTGGAAGCATGCTAGCTTTTGGAGCAACGCTCCTTCATCAGGGACTATCACCTGATGAAAGAGCGTCGCTCCGAAAGCTAGTGTGTTTCCAATTAAACCTATTGGACTATAACCTGGTGTTGTGTGATTTTTAACCTTATTGAGTTCTTTGAGAAGGTAACAAAACAGGTGAATGAAGGTAAAGCAGTTGATGTGGTGTATATGGACCTCAGTGAGGTTCCACATGGTAGGCTATTTCACAAAATATGGAGTTTCAGGATTAAAGGTGATTTAGCTAATTGGATCAGAAATTGGCTAACTGAAAGAAGACAGAGGGTGGTGGTTGATGGGAAATGTTCACTCTGGAGTTCAGTTCCAGTGGTGTGCCACAAGGATCTGTTTGGGTCCACTGCTGTTGTCATTTTTATAAATGATGTGGGCGTAGAAGGATGGGTTAGTAAATTTGCAGATGACACTAAGGTATGCAGAGTTGTGGATGGTGCCGAAGGATGTTGTAGGTTACAGAGGGACATAGATAGGATGCAGAGCTGGGCGGAGAAGTGGCAAATGGAGCTTAATGCGGAAAAGTGTGAGGTACTTCACTTCGGAAGAAAGGACCGGAATGTAGAGTACTGGGCTAGTGGTAAAATTCTTGGACATGTAGATGAACTGAGAGATCTCGGTGTCCAGGTGCATAAATCCCAGAAAGTTGCCACCCAGGGTTGATAGTGTTGTTAAAAAGACATATGGCATGTTGGCATTTATTGGTTGGGGTATTGAGTTTCGGAGCCACGAGGTCATGCATCAGCTGTACAAGACACAGGTAAGGCCACACCTGGAGTATTGCGTACAGTTCTGGTTACTGCATCATAGAAAGGTTATGGAAGCTTTGGAAAGGGTTCAGAGGAGATTTACGAGGATGTTGCCTGGTATGGAAGGATGGTCTTACGAGAAAAGGCTGAGGGAACTGAGGCTGTTTTTGATAGAGAGAAGAAGTTTGAGAGGTGAATTAATCAAGACGTACAAGGTAATCAGAGGGTTAGATAGGATGGACAGTGAGAGCCTTTTTTCTCGAATGGTGAAGGCTAATATGAGGGGACATAGCTTTAAATTGAGGGGTGATAGATTTAGGACAGATATCAGGGTTAGTTTCTTTATTCAGAGAGTAGTAGGGGTGTGGAACAGCCTGCTTGCAACAGTAGTAGACTCACCAACGTTAAGGGCATTTAATTGGCATTGGACATACATATGGATAATAATGGAATATTGTAGGTTAGGTGGGCATCAGATTAATTTTACAGGTCGGCGCAGCATTGAGGGCTGAATGGCCTGTACTGCACTGTAACATTCACACACACACCCCGACATATATATATATATATTATACACACACATAAGTCTGTGGGGTGAACTTGCATTTGCAGATTCATTCTACTTTGTTCAAAAAGCACACAATCTGTAGGCAGTCGGTCCATGGGACATTGTATAAATTCCTACTTTGGAAATAGAACCAGTCTGATTAAAAATTGGGATACAGACAGACTCTAACCTCACACCTTTAATTGTCTGAGCTGAGATGTCACCACCTTTTATAAAATCTTAAGGTATCTCAGGAATGTGACTTGAAAGAAATTCTGAGATTTACATATTAATCAATCAAAGCCCATATCCCCATTCTAAATGATTAAGATTTAACAGCAATCTAGGTTTGTTCAATACATTGCATCAGTTGTATGGCATTTTGATCTTTTAATATAAATTCTGTGTCCTGTGATCCTGCCCCACTAGCTACTTGATGAAGGAGCGGTGCTCTGAAAGCTGATGCTCCAAATAAACCTGTTGGACTATAACCTCGTGGTGTATGATTTTTAAATCTTGTTAATCCCCGCACTTCACCCTGCACTGTCAGTTCCATGCATTACACAATTCCACACACTGCAAATTGCACTGTCAGTGCTACAGATTGTACACTGTATTGTCAGTTCCACACTCCACATACTGCACTGTCCATTAGATTAGATTACTTACAGCGTGGAAACAGGCCCTTTGGCCCAACAAGTCCACACCGACCCGTCGAAGCACAACCCACCCAGACCCATTCCCCTGCATTACCCCTTCACCTAACACTACAGGCAATTTAGCATAGCCAATTCGCCTAACCTGCACATTTTTGGATTGTGGGAGGAAACCAGAGCACCCGGAGGAAACCCACGCAGACACGGGGAGAATGTGCAAACTCCATGTGCAGACTGTTTAAGGAACAGTTGTTGCAAGTGATGAATAAATATGTTCCTCTGAGACAGGCAAGAAAGGGTAAGATAAAGGGACCTTGGATGACGAGAGCGGTGGAGCTTCTCGTCAAAAGGAAGAAGGTAGCTTACATACGGTGGAGGAAGCTAGGGTCAAGCTCAGCTCTAGAGGATTACAGGCAGGTGAGGAAGGAGCTCAAAAATGGTCTGAGGAGAGCCAGGAGGGGGCACGTGAAAGGCTTGGCAGAACGGATTAGGGAGAACACAAAGGCATTTTACACTTATGTGAGGAATAAGAGAATGGGCAGAGGAAGAGTAGGGCCGATCAGGGATAGCATAGGGAACTTGTGTGTGGAGTCTGAGGAGGTAGGGGAAGCCCTAAATTAATTTTTTGCTTCCGTCTTTACGAAAGAAACGAACTTTGTAGTGAATGAAACCTTTGAAGAGCAGGTGTGCACGCTGGAATGGATAGAGTTAGAGGAAGCTGATGTGCTGAAAATTTTGTCAAACATTAAGATTGAGAAGTCGCCAGGCCCAGACCAGATTTGTCCTCGGCTGCTTTGGGAAACGAGAAATGCAATTGCTTCACCACTTGCGAAGATCTTTGCATCCTCACTCTCCACTGGAGTCGTACCCGAGGACTGGAGAGAGGCGAATGTAATTCCTCTGTTCAAGAAAGGAAATAGGGAAATCCCCGGCAATTACAGACCAGTTAGTCTCACGTCTGTCATCTGCAAGATGTTAGAAAGGATTCTGAGGGATAGGATTTATGACCATCTGGAAGAGCATGGATTGATTAAAAGCAGTCAACTCGGCTTTGTGAGGGGCAGGTCATGCCTCACAAA
>NC_057739.1:2066113-2088545 GCF_004010195.1 Chiloscyllium plagiosum
TATAGGAAAGATGTGGATGCTTTGGAGAGGGTTCAGAGGAGGTTTACCAGGATGCTGCCTGGACAGGAGGGCTTATCTTATGAAGAGAGGTTGACTGAGCTCGGACTTCTTTCATTGGAGAAAAGGAGGAGGAGAGGGGACCTAATTGAGGTGTACAAGATAATGAGAGGCATAGATAGAGTTGATAGTCAGAGACTATTTCCCAGGGCAGAAATGGCTAACACGAAGGGGTCATAGTTTTAAGCTGGTTGGAGGAAAGTATAGAGGGGATGTCAGAGGCGAGTTCTTTACACAGAGAGTTGTGAGAGTGTGGAATGCATTGCCAGCAGCAGTTGTGGAAGCAAGGTCATTGGGGACATTTAAGAGACTACTGGACATGTATATGGTCACAGAAATTTGAGGGTGCATACATGAGGATCAATGGTTGGCACAGCATCGTGGGCTGAAGGGCCTGTTCTGTGTTGTACTGTTCTATGTTCCACACAGAGAGTCGCCTGAGGCAGGAAATGAACCCCGATCTCTGGCATTGTGAGGCAGCAATGCTAACCACTGTGCCACCGTGCCGCCCATTCTAAACACTACACACTGCACTGTCAATTCCTCACACTGTACTGTCCGCTTCACACACTACACTCTGCATCGTTGATTCTGAATTAAGGTCAGACAGCAGAAATGTTAACTGTGCTTCTCATTCTCACTTGCCATGTCCCATAAATATTACCTAAATATCACTGGTAATTTTGAATCACTGGATATCACACTCACCGATCATATTGAAAGGTGCCAATGAATGTATTCGATTCCTCGGATGTTGATAATACTACCTTGTTAATTGTCATTACTTCCTTATATTGACTGAACCAGGAACAATTACAGCCAGTTGCAAGTGCAAACCATGTCCCAAGAAACTGAGGAAAAACAAGATAGTTAAAACTATAAAATATAGTTTAATACAACCACCTTTGTGTTGTATTAAACCCAAAAACATTCATTTGCATTTATATGACATCTTTAACATAACAAAAATTTCCAAATGTTACATAGGATTGTGATAAACCAAAGTATGGCTGAGCCACAGAAGGAACTATTAAGACATAAGTACGGTCAAAGTGGGGGTTTGAAGGATCACCTTAAAATGGTTTCAGAGCCAAGGGTTCCAGACATGTGAAGGCACACCCATCAATGGTGGGGCAAATTAAAGTGAGGAAGCTAAAGAAGCTAGAATTGGAAAAATGTAAATCTCTCAAAGAGTTGTGAAGCTGGAGGAGGTTCCAGCGGTTGGGTAGGCTGAGGTCATGGAGGGATTTCAAAAATCAGGATAAGAATTTTAAGTTTGAGACGTTGCTAATCAGAAGCATAAATCAGTGAGGATACTGGCAGCAAGGTCACAGGAGCCATGTTCTGTGATTTGGAGTTTCTGGCTGGGAGGAAGGATGTAGGATGCTGTCCTGGAGTAAGTTGGAATTGTCTGGTCTGATGATAACTACGGCACGAAGGACGCTTTCAGCAAGAGAGGGACTCAGCCAGATCTGAAATCAGTTATAGGGTTGAAAAGTAGCCAATTTATTGTTGTTGCAAAGATGTAGTTGGAAACTCATCTCAGATGAGATGTGACAGTTAAGTTGAGAACAGTCTGGTTCAGCCACAGAGGTTTCATGGGAGAGAGATGGAGTTGAGAATTTGGGAATGCAATTTGGACCAAAAATTATGATTCTAGTCTTCCCAAGGTTTAAGTAGGGGTGGTTTCGGCTCATCCAGCAATGGATATTGATCCTCAGGTCAAATAGAATCAAATAGTTATTCGGCCCATCAAGTCTGCTTCACCTTTCAATGAGATTGTGGTCTATCTGCTTGAAGCCTCAACTCCACTTACCCGTTTGACCCCTGTAACTCTCATTGATGAAAATCCCTCTAACTCAGCCTCGAGAACATTCAATGACTCGACCTCCACTGCTTTCTGAGGGGAGAGGTATCCAAAGTTTAACCATCTTCTGAGAGAAGAAATTCCTCCTCTTCTTCTCTGTTTAAGTAGGAGTGCCTTACTTTTCAAGTGGGCCCCTGATTCCAGATTCCTACATCAAAGGGAACATCCTCTCCACATCTACCCCACCTCAGAATGGTACCTATTCCTTTATGATCACCTATTCAACATTTCCTTGTGATTAACTCCTTCATTCCAGGAACTGTCTAAGTGAACTATCCCAGCTTACGAAAGGAGACCAAACCTGCACCCAATTCTCAAGGTACAACCTCTATCCAATTGTAGCAAAAGACCCCTACCTTTGCACACATCCACTTGCCTGGATGGGTGCAGCTCCAACAACATTCTTGGTTGACACCATCCAGGACAAAGCAGCCCCGTTGATTGGAATACCACATCCACAGGCAGTCACACCCTCCACCACCAATGTTCAGCTGTTGCACCATCGACACTGCACTGCAGAAATTCACCAGGGTTCCTTTGACAACACCTTTCAAATCAACACTCTGTACCAAAGACAAAGGCAGCAGATACATGGGAAACACCTACAAGTTCCCCTCCAAGCAAAACTCCTCATCCTGACTGAGAAATAAATTGCTGTTCCTTCACTGTGGCTGGGTCAAAATCCTGCAAGTCCCATCCTAAGGACATTGTGGGTCAACCTACAGCACATTGTTCAAGAAGATGGCTGACCACCACCTACTGAGGGGTCTGGCAATAAATGCTGGACCAGCCAGAGATGCCCATATCCCATAATTGAATTTTAAAGAAAGGACTATAGTCTCCAAAATCTACTCCAAAATCAAATTTACTGTGCTAAATCTAACATCAATTACCTGATTTATATCAAAGTTTTCCTGAATCTGATCATTGGCAGTTTCACTCAGTGACTCAGCAGCTGCAGTTCCCAGGGAGAGCACAGCAACCAACAGCACAACACCGCACCTCATTTTCTCTGGTCAGTTCTGGTCTGATCCAAAACGGCAGAAATGAGCAATAACGTGCAGCAACAGAGACCTATGTAACTCAGGATTTCCCAATCCTGGATTAATTACGAGAAAGGATGGTCAAACATCTAGTGCTGATGTTTCTCATTAATCATTAATGACAGTTTAACCCAGAGACTATGAGACACAGTAAATCCCAAGGGAAGGTCAGAGATTACACAGGGAGAGGGTTAGTTCAGGTGGATCACACTTGGTCATTGGTTATTACTTGGTAATGTGTGTCAACTGGAAATTTCAAATTCTGTGAGTTTTTGGGCGCATTGGGGTTTGAGGTATTATATGGACCAGGGTGCCACATTACTATTGATAGTGAATTTCTCATTGAAAATTAGCTGGCAATAAATTATTGAGGAATTGCAAATCAACATTGAATGTTTGACCATTAAATAACGCTTCGGATCACATTTAAGAGCAACTGTGAGAATGTAATTCAATAAAGGGAACCAACATTTGGTTTCTCACCTCATGAATTCATCACACTCACCAGTCATCTCCATACTTGAGGGAGAGACAAGCTCTGCCCCAAATCCCCAAGGTCACATCAGGCAGCGTTAATTCCAGGTGAGCTGACAATGAGAATTCTGAGGGAGAAGGTAGCGAGAATTCCGACAAAGCAGACAGTGTAAATATTGAGAGAGTAGATAATGAGAATTCCGATAGAGTGGTTACAACATAGAGCATGACGGTACAGGAACAAACCTTTCAGTAACTGTCATTACTGATTAATGAGAAACATCAGCACTAGATGTTTGGCCATCCTTTCTTGTAATTAACCCAGGATTGGGAAATCCTGAGTTACATAGGTCTCTGTTGTTGCACGTTGTTGCTCTCTTCAGTCATTTTGGATCAGACCAGAGCTGACCAGAGAAAATGAGGTGTGGTGTTGTGCTGAACGCGACGCCAAATTAACCAAATCCTCTCTGCCTGCCTTTCGTCCATATTCCTACACTCTTTGCATGTTAATGTGCTTACATAAAGATCCCTTAAGCACCCCTATTGTGTCTGCTCCACCATGACCACAACCCCAGTAGTGCGTTCCAGACACCTACCACTCTCTTTGTAAAAATAACCTTGCCCCTCACATCTCCTTTGACCTTTCCCACACTTACCTTAAATGTATGCCACCTGCTTTTAGACATTTCAACTCTGGGAAAAAGACTCTGTCAACCCTATTCATGCATTTCATAACTTTATAGACTTCTATCAAGTCTCTCATCAGCCTCCACTGCTCCTGAAGAACAATTTGACCTTTTCTAGCCTCTCCTTATGGCTCATATCCTGTAATCCAGGCAGCATCCTGGTAAACCTCTTCTGCACCCTTTCTAATGCCACCAAATCCTTCCTGTAATGTGGCAACCAGAATTGAATGCAATACTCCAAGTGTGGCCTAACCAAAGTCTTATAAAACTGCAACATTACATCCTGTCTTTTTTACTGAATTCTCTGACCAGTAAAGGCAAACATACCATACACCGTTTTTAGCACCCTATCTAACTGCGGGACCACTTTCAGGGAGTTATGAACATGAACCCCCAAGATCCCTGTGTACCTCAAAGTTGTTCAGGGTCCTATCATTTGCTGTATATTTTCCCTTAACATTTGATCTCCCAAAGTGCAGCACCTTCCAATTATCCAGATTAAATTCCATTTGCCATTTCTCTACCCACATCTGCAACTGATATATATCCTGCTGTATTCTTTGACAACCTTCTGCACTATCCACAATTCCCCCAATCTTTGTGTCATCTGCAAACGTACTAACCCACTCACCCACATTTTCATTGAATAGTGAGAATTTCGGGTGACCAGACAGTGAGGATACTGAGAGAGCAGACTGTGTGATTCCTGGGAGAGTAGACAGTGTATGAAGAATATGCTGAGGCAGGGGTTTTGATTAGTTACTTCATGCTTGGTCATCGGTTACTTTTCAGTAATGTGCATACCTCCTGGGATTTGCAAATTCCACATATTCTATTGTTTCAAAAACTCTGTTTGTCTTTAGATTCATTGGGATTTGAGTGGGAAATGGATCTATGGTGTTGAATCCAAGGGATCAGTTCTGAAGAAAGGTCACTGGACTCAAACATTAACTCTGCTTTCTCTCCACAGATGGTTTCTCCAGTAATATCTGTTTTTGTTTCAGATTTCCAGCATAGAATTATAGAATCCCTATAGTGTAGAAGCAGGCCATTCAGCCCATCAAGTCCACACTGACCCCCCAAAGAGCATCTCATCCATATCCACCCAGTGCAACTGTTACCCTGCTAGCCTGCACACTATGGTCAGTTTAACATGGTCAACCCACCGAACCTGCAAATCTTTGGACTATGTGAGGAAACGAGAGCTTCCGAAAGAGACCCACACAGACACGGGGAGAACATGCAAACGCCACACAGTCGCTTCTTGATTGTAGCTCCAACAACACTCATAAAGCTTGACACCACACAATATAAAGTAACCTGCTTGATTAGCACCTCATCCATATACATCCACTCCCTCACACTCAGTAGCAGTAGGTCCTTGCATGTTAGTGTATTATCTAATTGTCCTATGTAGTGTAGTCCGACTACTCAGACCCCTACAAGTCTTAGTGGCCCACAAACCAGTAAAAATCTTTCACTAGCTCCTCACAAAGGTTAGAGACCCAACATCCACATCCGACAGGAGGAATATTATCTACAAGATACCCTGTAAAGACTATGATAAACAGTACATAGGGCAAACAGGAAGAAAACTGACCGATTCCACGCTGTAGGGATTCTATATAAAAAAAGAACTCTACTGTCCTGTGTAATATGCAGAAGGACTGCTCTTCTTTGTGGTATGTACAGGGTCTGCTGTTCTCTATAATTTAAAGAGGGACTGCTATTCCCCAACACATAGATAGGGACTGCTGTTATCCATAGTATCAATAGGGGCTACTGTTAAAATTCCTGATGAAGGGCTTTTGCCTGAAACATTGATTCTCCTGCTCCTCAGATGCTGTCTTACCTGTTGTACTTTTCCAGCACCACACTCTCGAGTCTAATCCCCAGCATCTGTAGTCCTCACTTTCGCCTATTGTTATCCATAATATGGGAGGAACTGCTGTTCTGGACAATAAAGACAGGGACTACAGCTCTCCATAATTCATTCATTTAGTGACTGCTGTTATCCATAACCTACACTGTGACCGCTGCTCGCTATAATTTACACAAGGTCTGTGTTGTCCAGAAATTACACAGGAACTGGAGTTCTCTATAATATACACTGGGACTGCTGTTCTGTGTAATAAAAACAGGGTCTGCTGTTCTCTACACTATAACCAGGGACTACTGTTCTTCATAATTTACACAATATTCTCCATAATATATGCAGTGACAGCCGTTCTCATTATTATGTACAGGAGTGTCATTCTGCATAAAGTCAGAGGAATTGACCATCTCTACATTATACTGAGGGAATGCTGTTCTCTATAACTTACACATGGAATGGTGTTCTCTAAAATTTACACAGTGACTGTTGTACTCTGCAATATACACTGGAACTGCTATTCTCAATAATGTAGACAGGGACTGCTGTTCTCTATAATAATGACAGCGACTGCTATTCTCTGTAACACAGACAAAGACTGCTGTTCTCTGTAATATGTATAGCACCTGCTGCTCTCTACTGTATACACAGATCGTGCGAGTCTCAATAATATACACAGGGACTGTTCCTCTCGAAAACATTCCCAGGGACTGCTGTTCCCTATAATATATAAAGCAACTCTGTAATAAAGACAAGGACTTGTATTCCCCAAAACACAGAAAAGGACTGCTGTTCTGTACAATATAGACTGGGAACTGCTGTTGTTTATAGTATGGAAAAGAACTGCTGTTCTCTATAATGTAGACAGGGACTAATGTTCTCTACAATCTAGACAGGCAATGCAGTTCTCTATATTTTACACAGGACTGCTGTTGTCCACAATATACACAGAGACTGCTATTCTCCTTAATGCACACAGAGACTGTGGTTATGCTTCATATACAAAGACTTTTTTTAACTATAGTACCGACAGGGACTGTAGTCTTATGTAATATACACGAAGACTGATGTTCTCTTTAATAAAAACGGTGAATGCTATTCTTTGCAATCTCTATATAGGCATTGCTGCTCTCCATAACATACACAGTGACTGTTGTTCTGATTATTATACACAGGAATGCATTCTATATAAAAACAGAAGATTTGATCTTTTCTATAATATATTGAGGGACTGCAGCCTCTGCAATACACAACATAAAACATTACAGCACAGTACAGGCCCTTCGGCCCTCAATGTTGCGCAAACCTGTGGAATCAATCTGAAGGCCATCTAACCTACACTATTCCATTCTCATCCATATGTATATCCAATGACCATTTAAATGCCCTTAAAATCAGTGAGTCTACTACTGTTGCAGTGCATTCCATGCCCCTATTACTCTCTGAATAAAGAAACTACCTCTGACATCTGTCCTATATCTACCATCCTGAAATGTAAAGTTATGTCCTCTTGTGCTAACCATCACCATCCGAGGAAAAAGGTTCTCACTGTCCACACTATCTAATCCTCCGATCATCTTATCTGTCCCTATTAAGTTACCTCTCAACCTTCTTCTCTCGAAAGAAAACAGCCTCAAGTCCCTTAGCCTTTCCTCAAAAGACCTTCCCTCCATACCAGACAACATCCTGGTAAGTCTCCTGTGCATCCTTTCCAATGCTTCCACATCCTTCCTATAATGCGATGACCAGAACCGTATCCAAAACTCGAGTGCGGCCGCACCAGAGTCTGTATTGCTGCAGAATGACCTCATGGTTCGAAACTCAATCCCTCTATGTACGTGGACACCAAGATCGCTCTGCTCACCCACACTGCCAAGAATTTTAGCACTAGCCCAGTACTCTGTATTCCTGCTACTCCATCCAAAATGAATCACCTCATGGTTTTCCGCACAAACTCAATTTGTCTCCTCTCAACGCAGGTCTGCAGCTTATCAATGTCCCTCTGTAACTGGCACTGTCCACAACCCCACAGACTTTCATGTCATCCGCAAATTTACTAACCCATCCTTCCACATCTTCATCCAGGTCATTTATAAAAATGACAAACAGCAGTGGCCCTAACACAGATCCTTGCAATACATTGTCTTTTTCCAGTGTGATTACTAATGAAAAATATTCATTTATCGCTACTCTTAACTCCTCTGACTCCATGCACAATTTCCCACTGCTGTCCTTGATTAGCCCTAATCTTTCTGTAGTCATTCTTCTATTACTGACATACCAATAGAAAGCTTTTGGGGTTTTCCTTGATCCTACCTGCCAACTATTTCTCATGTTCCCTCCTGGCTCTTCTTAGCTCTCTCTTTTGGTCCTTCCTGGCAGATCTGTAACTCTCAAGTGCTCTAATTGAGCTTTCATGTCTCATCCTTACATAAGCCGGCTTCTTCCTCTTGACAAGAGATTCAACTTCTTTAGTAAATCATGGCTCCGTCACTCGACAACATCCCCCCTGCCTGACCGTTACATACTTATCAAGGGCATGCAGTAGATGTGCCTTGATTAAACTCCACATTTCAATTGTGCCCATCCCGTACAGTTTCCTTCCCCATCCTATGCATCCTAAATCTTGTCTATTTGCATCGTAATTGCTTTTCCTCTAGTGATAACTCTTTCCCTATGGTATATACCTATCCCTTTCCATGACAAAAGTAAATGTAATCTAATTGTGGTCACTACCATCAAAGTGCTCACCTATCTCCAAATCTAATACCTGGCCTGGTTCATTACCCAGTACCAAATCCAGTGTGGCCTCGCGCCTTGTTGGCCTGTCTACATACTGTGTCAGGAAACTCTTCTGCACATATTGGACAACAAGAAGTTTGGAACAAGCTTCGAATAGAATCCCCTTTGTCCCAAATATCGAAGCACCGCCTTCTTCGAGGTTGGTCGTGGAAATTCCACAATGGTCTTTGTCTTTGCATTCCATGGGGTCAACCTTCCATGATCATTGATACGTCCGAAGAACGTAACCTCTGCTTTTGCGAATTCAGTTTTATTTAGGTTTATTATCAGTTTTGCTTCTCGTAGTCATTCAAAGAGCTCTGCCAACTGTACCATGTGATCTTTCCAGGACTTACCAAAGATCACTACATCGTCCAAATAGACTGCAGAGTCTGTTAACCCAGCCACAACTCTGTTCATGAGTCTTTGGAATGTGGCTGGTGCATTCTTCATTCCAAAGGGCATCACTTTAAACTGATAAAGCCCATTTGGGGTTATAAATGCAAGAATTTCTTTTGTCGTCTCTGTTAAGGTACCTGATAGTAACACGTAGTATGTCCAACTTGGTGATGTAACAGGTTTGCCAGACTTTCTCGATACAGTCCTCCAATCTAGGAATTGGATAAGAGTCCAATTTTGTCACAGTGTTGACCTTCCGATAATCCACGCAGAATTATTGAGACCCGTCTGGTTTGGGACCTAGACGATCGGTGAACTCCACTTGCTCTGGCTTGGTTCGATGATGTTCTCGTCGAGCATGGCCTCCACCTCCATCTGAACCTTTCTAACTTTGAAAGGATTAAACCGATAGGGGTGTTGTTTTATCTGAGCACTGTCCCCTACATCTACGTCATGTAGAAGAGCATTAGTCCTCCCTATCTGATTCTTACAGACTGCACTAACAATCTTTCAACAGCGTTCTATGTTCCTGAGACAGATAACCTATCTCACTCCTCCAGCTCTTCTTCATTTTTAAATCTATTCTGAGGCATAGCAAAATCCACATCATCTGGATTTGATTCCTCACTCTGTGGGGCAGTAACTAACACCTGTTTCTCCAGTTCTTTCTCTCTAGTATAACACAGTTTCAACATGTTCACATGACAGACCCGATACCAGTTTTTTCTATCTGGCATCTTTGCTAAATAGTTCACTTAACTCAACTTTTTGTCAACTTGATAGGGACCACTAAACCTGACTTTGAAGGGCTCTCCTATCACTGGTAATAGTACTAACATATTATCCACTCTGGAAACGTCCGAGTCTCAGAGCTTTTACCTGCTTCATTCTACACTGTGCCCTATTTAGGTGCTGTTTAGCGAACTCACCTACTCGATTTAGTCTCTCCCTCACCTCTGATACGTAATCAGACTTTGGTCCTGTCAATGTTTCTTTAATTAATTTCAAAGGGCCTCTCATTTCATGCCCGAATATTAACTCGAAGGGAGTGACTGAGTGGATTCGTTTGGGACATTTCTAATGGCAAACAATTCGGGTGTGTTCTCAACATGGTCTTCAAGATCTGATGCCATCTTTCTAAAGCTCCCTGGGATTCAGGATGATACACACTGGATTTAAAGTACTGTATATCTGAGCTATCCATAACCTCCTTAAACAGCCTAGCAGTAAAATTTGACCCTTGGTCTGACTGAATCTCTCTGGATAGCCCATACTGTGTGAAGAAAGCTACTAACTCCTCTACTACCCTTTTTTTCCTTGATACTCCGTGATGGAATTACCTCGGGAAATCTGGGAGACACAACCATTATGGTTAACAAGTACTGGTTCCCATTTTTAGTTCTTAGGAGGGGACCTACACCATCAATTATAACCCTGGTGAAAGATTCTTCAAATGCAGGAATGAGCAACAAAGGTGCTGGTTTTATTATCATCTGTGGCTTACCTACTATTTGGCATGTATTACACATCTAGCAAAAGGTAACCACATCCTTGTGCATTCCAGGCCAATAATAATGTTTTGTACCTTCCCCTGAGTCTTTTGTACTCCAAGGTGACTTTGGGGTATGTAAGGATACTAGTGATAAAGCGTCATGTCGTCTTGTGGTTAGTTGATGTTCATGTATCCTGGTGGCTAGTTTTCTGCCTGTTTGTGCAATGTACATAAGATAAGGAAGGACACCACTTCGACTGAGAGAATACATCCATCCTCGGACAAGCCAAACAGAGACATGCACAAGAATTCCGAGATGCATGGTATTCCAGCCAGAACTCTGTCAACAAACACATTGACTTGGACCCCATTTACCACTCCCTGAGAAAAAGAATGGGAAATGACATCACCACAGGAAATGACATCACAATAGGAAATGACATCACCAATCCAAAGAAATCCAAACATATCAATAGAAAGCAGGAATCATTAGCAGTGCTTCATCCGGAGGCTCACTGAAGATGTTACCTCGTATGGTGACGAAACTCAGCGATCAAACCTACACCCAGAACCTTAACCTGAGCTACAGATCTTCTCAAAAACTTACTAACTGCTGCTCTCTTTCATGTAGGCAGGGATTGCTGCTCTCTGTATTGTAGACGGAGACTGCTACTATCTAAAGTATACACAGTGACTGCTGTTCTCTATTATATACATAGTTATTGCAGTTCTCTGTAATCTTCCCAGTGACTGTTATTCTGTACAAAATTCCCAGGGACTACTGTTTTCTTCAATATATACAGAGGCTGTAGTTCTGGTACGCTCAAGTGGAGACAACCTCCCTGCTTCTATCCTATCTGTTCCCTTCATAATTTTATATGTTTCTATAAGATCTCCCTATACCTTTCTAAAATTTCACTGAGTATAGACCCAGTCTATTCAATCTCTCCTCATAAGCCAATTCTCTCAATGTTGGTCTCAACCAAGTTAACCGCCTCTGCACCCCCTCCAGTGCCAGTACATTCTTCCTCAAGTAAGGAGACCAAATCTGTACATAGTACTCCAGGTGTGGCCTCACCCACACCTTGTACAGCTGCAGCATAGCCTCCCTATTTTTAAACATCTCTCTAGCAAAGAAGGGCAATATTCAATTTACCTTCTTAATGGCCTGCTGCACCTGCAAACCAATGTTTTATGATTCATCTACAAGGACACCCAGGTCCCTCTGCAATTGTTCCCTTGCAAGCTTCAATTTTTATAATAATCCATTTTAATTTTCTTCCTACCAAAATGAATGACCTCACATAGCGTCACACAGTCATACAGCATAGAAACAGACCTTCGGGTCCAACCTGTCCATTCCAAATATAATCCCAAATAAATTTTGTCCCACTTGCCTATAGTTGTCCCATATCCCTCCAAACCTTTCCTATTTGTGTATTTATCTGCAGCAATGGGTACATACTGCAGCTGTATAAAACTCTGCTGCAGCTGCACTTGGAGTTCTGGTCACCACATTATAGGAAGGATGTGGAAGCTTTGGAAAGGGTTCAGAGGAGATTTGCTAGGATGTTGCCTGGTATGCAGGGAAGATCTGATGAGGAAAGGCTAACGGACTTAAGGCTGTTTTCATTAGAGAGAAGAAGGTTGCGAGGTGACTTAGTTGAGACATATAAGATAATCAGAGCATTAGATAGGGTGGACAGTGAGAGCCCTTTTCCTTGGATGGTAATGGCTAGCATGAGTGGACACAGCTTTAAATTGAGGGGTGATAGATATAGGACAGGTGTCAGAGGTAGTTTCTTTACTCAAAGAGTAGTAAAGGCATGGAACATCCTGCCTGCAACAGTAGTAGACTCTCCAACCTTAAGAGCATTTAAATGGTCATTAGATAAACATATGGATGAAAATGGAATAGTGTAGGATTGATAGGCTTCAGATTGGTTCCATGTGTCGGCGCAATATCGAGGGCTGAAGGGCCTGTACTACGCCGTAATGTTCTATGTTCTATGTACTGGACAAGGTACTTACAGAAAAATGTTAATGCAATGGAAGCAGTTCACAGAGTTAGAATAGATTGGAATGTGCAGACTGCCTTATGAGGAAAGGACAGACAGGCTAGGATTATATTCTGTGGAGTTTAGAAGCATCAGAGATGACTGAACTACAATGTAAGGGATCCTGAGGGGATTAGATTAGATTACTTACAGTGTGGAAACAGGCCCTTCGGCCCAACAAGTCCACACCGACCCGCCGAAGCGCAACTCACCCATTCCCCTACATTTACCCCTTTACCTAACACTACGGGCAATTTAGCATGGCCAATTCACCTGACCTGCACATCTTTGGACTGTGGGAGGAAACCGGAGCACCCGGAGGAAACCCACGCAGACACGGGGAGAATGTGCAAACTCCACACAGTCAGTCGCCTGAGGCGGGAATTGAACCCGGGTCTCTGGCGCTGTGAGGCAGCAGTGCTAACCACTGAGCCACCGTGCTGCCTAAACCAGCACTTTGACTCCAGCACCTTAGACCACGCTCACAAACCATCCATTCGAAACAGAGAGGAGGCAACATTTTCACCCTCGGAAGGATTGTGAATCATTGAAGTTCCCTTCCCCTACAGGCAGTAAATGTAGAATCATTCAATATTTTGTAAGCTCATAGATTATGGACAAACAATGGTGATGGAAGATTTTTGGGGGAGATGCAGGAAGGTAGGGTTGAGGTTAAAATCAGACCAGCTGGGAATGGCAGAACAGGTTTGATGGGCCAAGTGACCGAGTCCTTTTCACGTGCATGTACAAAGGCCTTTCAAAGTCCCATGTACTGTACACCACAATAACACCCCCCTGATCAACACTCTCATTACCTAGGCAGAGAACGGCAGCATGTTACTTGAACACTGTTTTACTGAAGAGAAACCCATGATTTACAGGGCAGAAGCCCAGGCTGGATAAGGAACCCTAAGCTGGCAATACTTTACCAAAAAATAAATGACAGAGAAAGATAGAGAGAGAGAGAGAGAGAAAGACACACACACCCTCCCTCACACACACACACGTGCGCACACACACACACTCCACATCCACACACCTTCACTCTCTCTCACATACACACACATTTACCATTTGTTTTATTTCTCAATTAGATCCCCAACAACTATCTAATGCCTGTCAATAGACAGGACAATGAAGGAGGGTGTCATGAAAGGGGAGGCATGGGCTCAAACCTCATTCGCAATTTTCTTTGAAAAAAGCAAAATGTGCAAACCTCCAGCAGTTCTGCAAAACATCGAGAGGTAGGGGGGCATGAGAAGGATGGGTGGGCATCAGGCAGTGGTGAGAAATATAAACTTACCAATATGTACTCTGTCTGCCAGCCTCTTGCCCCACTCACTTATCTATGTGTGAGCACAGCAGGTGGTCTGGAGATGAAATGCCCTCAGAAGAGAGCAGTGAGGGGCTTGCGTGTTGTTCTCCCTCAGCTGAGAGCTTATTGGCATCACCCTGAACCCTTCTATGGAAAGTGCACCTGTAGTGAGAACTCTCTGTTGGCTTGCTGAGTTCCAAGGGCTGGACAATGATGTGTAGGTGTGCACACCCCTCCAGCAAACCCTGAGGACATTGAGCCTGTCTCTCCATGACAGCCACCAATCTGTTCACGGAGGCAGACAGACAGTTGGATGTTTGGGGCAGATTGGTCCCCATAGTGAAGCTGTACTCCTTAACCTCTGGGCACTGCCTCTGCTCCTGTCTCTGATTGTGCATGTGCACGAAATCCTTGATTAGCAAAATCACAGCATCCTCTCCTACCTGAGACTGAGTGGTCCCTGGTCTCTAGACGTCCTCCGAGTGGCAGCAGATTGGGATGTTCCTTCCTCGGCCAGCTGCAGAGCATATGGCAGTGAGATGCTCAGCAGCTTGTGCCTGTGACTCTAACTTAGCTAACGTTCCCACTGAGTTCAGTTGTCAGTATCTGCGTTGGTGTTTTGGAAGGAGGCTGTATTACCAGTGTCTTGGAGGCCTTCCCCTTAGAGGGGCAGGACGACATTTCTTGCTTAACAACTGAAACAACTGGATATTCCACTGGTGCCTGTGTGAGAGAGAATGGGGTCACGGTCAAGGGTTAGGAGGGATACGCAGTGACGGACACTGATAGTGGGGCTACTGTGAGGCTAAATGTGTATCCAAGTAACAAAATTGATAGAGCACGAATAGGGTCTTGCAAAGCATCTCGCATACAATTCTATTACAAACCCGCAGCTGCAGTTATTTATAAAGACACAGCTGGAAAAGAACAATTTTGTACTTGATTACTTTGGAGTCTGAGATCTGTCACATATAGTAGAAAAGGACTATTTACCTTAGTTAAGATTTCCAAACAATCATGCTTACAGTTTTGAACTGGTTATAGATGTCAAATGTATTTACATATAACCAAAAAAACATGAAAGCATTTTCACTAAAAATCCTATGAGCGTGACAGCCTCAGATAGAAAGGGAAGGCCTGTCCCATTCTGTTAGTTGCAAGGACCAAACCACAGTTGCAGAAGTTAGCAGTGTTGGAATTTGATTGAATACAAAATGCAAGGTTCAAGGAGAAAGATAAGGTAGTTAATTGATTAGCATCGCTGCCTCATAGTGCCAGGGATCCAGTTTGGAATCCAGCCTTGGACAACTATATGTATGGAGTTTGCACATTCTCCCTTTGTCAGCATGGATTTCCTCCAGGTGCTCCGGTTTCGTTCCACCGTCCAAAGATGTGCATTCTTAGGTGAATTGGCCACGCTAAGTTGACCAGAGATGTACAGTTTAGGGTGGATTAACTGTCGGAAATGCAGGGTTACAGGGATAGGTTGGGGCGCAGTCTGGATGTGATGTTCTTCTGAGGGTCGCTGTGGATGCTTTGGGCTGAATGGCCTGCTTCCACACTGTAGGGATTCTCTAGTCTAGTTGTGAGATCATGGGAATTCCTGGGACTGTCCACA
Organism: Chiloscyllium plagiosum; assembly: GCF_004010195.1. Taxonomy (NCBI): domain Eukaryota; kingdom Metazoa; phylum Chordata; class Chondrichthyes; order Orectolobiformes; family Hemiscylliidae; genus Chiloscyllium; species Chiloscyllium plagiosum. The sequence goes on from NC_057739.1 coordinate 2,081,776, forward strand.
AGGCTGCCCATCATCAATTATATAGTTACATGATTAATTTGAATGGGTGTAAATGTAATTAGTTAATAATATAATTGGTCTGTAGTTGTTAAAGGTGCATTAAAATATATGTCTTGCCTTTGCTCAGGAAATAAATTTCTGACCCCTGAAGTTTCTTCCCACCAGTGTAATTTCAGTAAATGCTTTGACATTGGAAGTGAACCATTGGTGTTGAGTAACTTATTTGGTCATTCAGCCACAACAGCAGTGTGAGGGGTTGGGGTGGTAGATTGAGAGACGGAAGGTATTTCATGCAACAGTAAGAGTAGTAGAGCATTAGACTTGGTGGGTGATGGGACAGAGGCAAAGATGTGAGGTGTCAGAGTGAAAGTGGTGGCACTTATCGTGGTGAAGCAGAAAAGGTCACCGACCTCCTTACAGCACCATCGGGCATTCCTCCGCTTGGTTGCGAGTGCACTGGTACGGGTGGTAATCTTGGAGCAGATTTGCAGGGTCTGATGGCGTGGCATCCCGTGCTGATCCTGAGGGAACAGAATGTCATTTCCCTGCATCCACCAGGACCTGCAGGTACCTGACGGCAAAATGGGTCCCAGTTTCTGCTTGTCTGCCATGTCTAGGAAAAATATCCGGAACCATGCTAGCCAGCTTCTGAATTCCAGTGCACACCTGGGCCTGCAATGGTGTTTTAAGATTGGCCTGGGTGCCAGGAATACCAGTCCATTCCAGGATATCCGGTGTGTAGCAAGTTGTCCTGGCTATGGTGAGGTGATAGAATCAGGCTGGTATTGGATTTCAGGAGCATCAAAGGCACATGGAAGGTTGTTCAGTGAGTTTGGGATAATATGGTGAGAAATCTTGCCAGGGCTACCATCCATAAAACTTAATAAAATTGGCTGGTCGAAATATTGGAAGATTCAGCCCAAAGTGGACATTTCACCACTTATTTGATTATTAAACACAGACAAAGTGTGACTTGTTGTCCAGAGCAGTGGTAGTTGGACTTGTTAAGAAATGACCAAAGAACAGAGTTGACTTAGTCCATGCTATGAAATGGCTGGAGTGAAAGTTGCAACTTCACAGATAATTACCAGGTGAGGTTAAAGTGATGGCACAGTTACAGTAACCTGAGTCAGTATTTTTTCATTGTGTGTGGTGGCCAGAGCAATGGCTAAATAGAGTCCACCATCAGAGGTCACAGTAATCCTGTAAGCATATGATCGGGTAGCTGAAACTCAATTTAAGGAAGGGGATGATTAAGAAACAGGTGTTTGACACTCAGGAAACAGATTCCGAGTTATCACAGAACACTCACATTGACACTGAGGCTGAAGGAAAGGGGATACATTTCCAAGTCAGGATGGTGAGTGGCTTGGAGGGAACTTGCATGTGGGGTATTTCCATGTATCTGCTGCCCTTGTCCTTCTAGATGGAAGTGATTGAGAGATTGGAAGGTGCTATCTGAAGAGGTGCTTTCAGAAAGCCAGACTCTAAACATGCCACCGGAACTTTCCACTGAGTAAGGGCCAGCCAGAGGTGAGGACACCTGCCGCCCCACACCCCCCAACCCTCCCAAAAGTATGGCCTGGAGTTTACCGACTTCCTTGCACTGTATCTCATGGGCATATGTAATGATCTGTAAACTAGGTAAGAAGACAACATAACTTCCTCCAGATCCCACCCCATCCCTTCCCCCGCTCCCCCCACTCTCAGCAAAGGGGGAGATGATGCCATTGACTAAGTTTCTGGACATACTTTAACTTTAAACTGGAAAATTCCAGTTGCTTCCATTTCCCAATTGCTGGTCTGTACTGTGATTAACAATTAACAAGAAGCATCAACATTGGATGTTTGACCGTCCGTTGTTGTACCTAACCCGGGATTGGGAAATCCTGAGCTACACACCTCCTGTGCTTCATGTTATTGCTCATTTCTGTCATTTTGGATCAGACCAGAGCTGACCAGAGAAAATGAGGTGCGGTGTTGTGTTGCTGGTTGCTGTACTCTCCCTGGGAACTGGAGCTGCTGTCCCACTGAACAAAACTAACTATGATCAGATTCAAGAAAACTTTGATTTAAATCAGGTAATTGACGTTTGATTTCGCACAACAACTTTGGCTTGCTGGGTTTTGGAGACTGTAGTCCTGCTTTTAAATTCAACTACGGGATGTGGGCTGGTCCAGCATTTATTGCCAGTCCCAAGTTGACCTTGAACCTCTGCAGTTCATGTGGTGTAGGTAAACCCACAATTCTGTTAGGGAGGGAATTCTAGGATTTTGACTCAGTGACCCTGAAGGAGCAGCAATATATTTCCAAGTTTGGACAGTGGGTGGCTTGGAGGGGAACTTGTATGAATAGAATCCCTGCAGTGTGAAAACAGGCCCTTTGGCCCAACATGTCCACAATGACCCTCCAAAGAGCAACCCACCCAGACCCATTCCCTTAACCCATCATCCTATATTTACTCCTGACTAATGCATCTAATCTACACATCCCTGAACACGATGGGCAATTTAGCATGGCCAATTCACCTCACCTGCACACCTTTGGCTTGTGGGAGGAAACCCACGCAGACACGGGGAGAATGTGCAAACTCCACACAGATAGTCACCCGAGGCAGGAATCGAACCCAGGGACCCTGGTGCTGTGAGTCAGCAGTGCTAACCAGTGAGTCACCGTGCCTCCAAAGATGGTAATGTACCTTCTTCAATATATTCAGTGGCTTGGCCTCCAGAGTTTTCTGTGATACAGAGTTCCAAGGATTCATCACCTTCTAATTCTGACAAGCCCTGTGTCCTGAGCCTGTGACTCCTTGTTCGAGATCATCCAAAGGGATTTGCATCCAATTTCTCCAGCCCTGTTAGAATTGAATATGTTTTGATCAAATCCCCTCTCATTCTTCCAAATGCCAGTTAAATTGCCCTAATCCCCTCCTCAGAGAACTAAGATCTAGTCCAGGAACCACTCTGACAAACTTTCACTGCACTCCCTCCATGGCAAGCATATCTTTTGGGACAGGGGAAAGTGAGGACTGCAGATGCTGGAGATCAGAGCTGAAAAATGTGTTGCTGGAAAAGTGCAGCAGGTCAGGCAGCATCCAAGGAGCAGGAGAATCGATGTTTCTTGTTGATTCTCCTGCTCCTTGGATGCTGCCTGACCTGCTGCACATATCTTTTGGGAGACAAAACTCTGCACACAGTATTCCAGGAACAATAGCAAAAATGGTTGGGAAAATTCAGCAGGAATGGCATCATCTGTGGGGAAAAAGCAGAGATAATGTTTTGGGTCCAGTGATCCTTCTTTAGATGCTTCTCCAAGTGTCACTGGACCCAAAATGTTAACTCTGTTTTCTCTTCACAGATGCTGCCAATCTGCTGAGTTTTCCCAGCAATTTCTGTTTTTGTTTCTGATTTCCAGCATCTGCAGACCTTTGGTTTCTTTTTCTCACAGTATTCCAGCAGTGGACTCAGCAAGGACCTATACAACTGCAGTTAAGGTTTCCCGACTCCTGTATCCAAACCTTCTTCCAATGAATACCATTTGCCTTCCTGACAGTGTATTACAGCTGTATGCTTGTTTTTAATGACCAGTGTACATGGACCCCCAGGACCCTTTGTACATCAACATTTTCCGATCTATCACTATTTAAATAACACACTGTCGTTCAGTTTGTGCTGCCAAACTGTATAAATTCACATGTATCCACCTTAAATTGCATCTGCCATGTATTCAACTTGTTTAAACCACTTTGATGCCTCTTTCCTTCCTTCTCCACAGCTCACAATTCCGTCTGATTTTGTGTCATTAGCGAATATTTCATTTCCTCATCCAAGTTGTTTATATAAGCTGGGATTGAGGCAAACATTGTGAGGGAGGAGGTTGGTTCAGTGAGTGGGCAAAAGAAATCGGCAGATGGAGCAGAATGTGGAATAATTTTTGCTAAGAAAACTAGAATATCACTTAATGGAGAGAGACTGTAGAATACTGCAGTACAGAGGGATCTGGATGTCCTTGTACATGAAACATAAAAGGTCAGCCTGTGGGCACATGTTAAATTAGAAAGACTCAAAGTTGGCTCTTTGTGGGCAACACAAAGATTGTGGGAGCTGTGGATAGTGAGGAAGATTGACAAAGGATACAGTAGGATATAGATAGACTGGAGACATGGGAGGAGAAATGGCACATAGAATTTAATCCAGACAAATGCAAGGTGATGCATTTTGGAAGGTCTAATAGAGTCATAGGGTCATAGAGATGTACAGCATGGAAACAGACTCTTTGGTCCAACCCGTCCACGCCGACCAGATATCCCAACCCAATCTAGTCCCACCTGCCAGCACCCGACCCATATCCCTCCAAACCCTTCCTATTCATATACCCATCCAAATGCCTTTTAAATGTTACAATTGTACCAGCCTCCACCACATCCTCTGGCAGCTCATTCCACAGGAGAGAAGTGTACAGTAAATGGCAGAACCCTTATTAACATTAACATAGAGAGGGGTCTAGGTGTACAGGTCCACAGTTCCCTGAAAGTGGCAATACAAATCAATAAAGTGGTCAATAAGGTATGTGGCATGCTTGCCTTCATCAGTCAGGAAATAAAGTATGGAAGTTGACAAGTTATGTATAGAACTTTAGTTCGACCACATTTGGAATATTGTGTATAGTTCTGGTTGCTGCACTACCAGAAGGATGTGGAGGCTTTAGAGGCGATACAGAAACAATTTACCAGGATGTTGCCTGGTTTGGAGGGTACTAGCTATGAGGAGAGATTGGACAAACTTGGTTTGTTTTTACTTGAACATTGGAGGCTGAGGGAAGCTTATAAAATTATGAGAAGCATGGATAGAATGCACAGTTGGAATCATTTTCCCAGGATGGAAATATAAATTACGAGAGGATATAAGTTTAAGGTAAAAGGGGGTAATTTTAAAAGAGATGTGGGAGGCAAGTATTTTGCCCAGAGGGTGGGAAATGCCTGGAATGTGCTACTAGAAGAGGTGGTAGAAGCAATAGCAACGTTTAAGATCCATTTTCACAGATACATGAATAGGCAGGGAATAGACGGATACAGATCGTGTGGAAGCAAATTGCTTCTAGTTTAGAAGGACATCACATGTTGGTGCAACTGTGGTGAGCCTAAGGGTCTGTTCCTCTGCTGTACAGTTTTTTAGTGTAAGGAAGATGGAGTATAAAAATAGGAAAGCTTTACTACGATTGTCCAAGTCATTGGTGAAACTGCACTTGGAATATTGTCAACAGTTTTGGTCATTACTTAAAGAGAGGCATGTTTGCATTAAAACAGTCCAACAAAGGCTCACTAGGCTGATTCCTGGGATGAAGGCGTGTCTTATGAGGAAAGTTGTGCAGGTTGGACCTGTACACATTGAAGTTTGCAAGAATGAGCGATGGTCTTACCAAGACATTTATTATTCTGAGGGGGCTTGGCAGGATAGATACTGAAAGAATGTTTTCCCATCTGAGGGAATCTTCAACTTGGGACTAGTTTAAAAACAAGACAAAGAAGAGGATGAATTTAGTGTCATAGAGTCACAGAAATATACAGCACAGAAAGAGACCCTTGCGTCCAATTCATCCATGCCAACCAGATATCCTAACTAAATCTCGTCCCTTTTGCCAGCATTTGACCCATACTCCTCTTAACCCTTCCTAATCATATACCCATTCATATTGCTTTTAAATGTTGTAATTATACCAGCCTCCATCACTTCTTCTGGCAGCTCATCCCATACATGCGCCACCCTCTGCATGAAAAGGTTGCCCCTTGGGTCCCTTTTAAATCTTTCCCCTCTCACCTTAAACCTACACCCTCTCATTCTGAACTTCCAGGGAAACCCAGTGAAAGACCTTGTCTAATTACCCTATGTATGTCCCTCGTGATTTTATAAACCTCTATAAGGTCACCCCGCAGCCTCTGACCCTCCAGGAGAAATAGTCCCAATCTATTCAGCCTCTCCATATAGCTCAATTGTCTTCTGTCAGAAGATGGTTACACTTTGGACTTCTCTACCCTGAGAGAGCTGTCGAGGCCAGGTCATTGAAAATCCTCGGGGCTGAATTAGAGAGATTTGGATCAATGAGGGTTGCAGGGATTAAACAGGAAACGAGAATTGAGACTACAACCAAATAGGCAGCAATCTCATTGAACCGTGAAGCAAACTCAATGGGCTGAATGGCTAAAGATCAATATCCATTACTGGATGAACAAAAATAACCTCCATTTAAACCTTGGGTAGACTGGGGCCATTATTTTTGGTTTGTGCTCCAAACTCCATTCCCATACTCCTGACTCCATCTCTCTCCCATGAAAGTCTCTGCAGTTGAACGAGACTGTTGTCAACGTACATTTTGCACCTTTTCAGAGACAAACTTCCAATCATATCTTTGCAATAACACTCAATCGGCTACATTTCAACTCTTCCAGCACCACTAATCCAGAATCTCACTGACTTCAGCCTTGCCTGAGTCCCCTCTTGATGAAAGCCTCATTCATGCTGTGGTTATTCTTATCCCAGACACTTCCAACTCATTTCTGGTCAGCCCACTCATTCTCCAGAAACTCCAATTCCTCCAGAACATGGTTCCTGTGTCCTTGCTCCCACTAGACAATAGACAATAGGTGCAGGAGTGGGGCATTCTGCCCTTCGAGCCTGCACCACCATTCAATATGATCATGTCTGATCATCCTTAATCAGTATCCTATTCCTGCCTTATCTCCATAACCCTTGATTCCACAATCCTTGAGAGCT
>NC_057739.1:2089457-2126657 GCF_004010195.1 Chiloscyllium plagiosum
TGACCTATCCTGTTACTACTATCCAGATGTGTCATAATTTCATCCTTTATAATTGACTCCATCATCTTTCCCACCACTGAGGTCAGACTAACTGGTCTATAATTTCCTGCTTTCTCTCTCCCACCTTTCTTAAAAAGTGGTATAACATTAGCCACCCTCCAATCCGCAGGAACTGATCCCGAATCTATCGAACTTGGACAATAATCACCAACGCATCCACGATTTCTCGAGCCACCTCCTTCAGAACCCTGGGATGTAGACCCATAGAATCAGGTTGAAATTAAATCACTAAAATCATAGAAAACCTACAGTGTGGAAGTAGGTCACTCAGCCCATCAAGTCCACACTAACTCTCCGAAGAACATCCTTCCCAGATCTATCCCTGCAACCCTGCATATCCCATGGCTAATCCACTTAACCTGCACATCTTTGGACCATGGGATGAAACCAGAGCATCCAAAGGAAATCCATGCAGATGCAGAAAGAACACACACATTCCACACAGTCACCCGAGATTGGAATCAAGCCTAGGTCCCTGGCATTTTGACACAGAAGTATTGACCACTGTGCTGCCCAGGATCCTTTCATCCATCAACACTATCTTCACTGATCTACATTTCTGACAGCAACATCTCTACTGTAAAATTCTCATCCTGGTTTTTGAAATCCCTTCATGACTTCAGGCCACCCGCTGTCAGGAAATACCTGCAGCTTCCCAAATCTTCAAGAGATCTATGTCCTTTCAACTTGAGCTTCTTTAGCTTCCTCACTTTAGTTTGTCCCACACATTGGTGGGTATACCTTCATATGCCTGGGCCTTTGGCTCTGGTACCCACTCCTCAAACTGCACAGCGTCTCTATCCCACTTCCTTCAAACGTCCATTTAGACCACTATTTGCTATTTTGCTTAATATTTCCTTTTGTGGCTGAGTCATACTTTGGTTTATCACACTCCTGCGTAACATCTGGGGTTTTGTGATGTTAAAGGTGCTATATAAATGCAAATGAATGATTTGGCATTTATCAGATTGTAATGCAAGGCTCCATATTTGACAGTTATGAATTGTAGTTTTAATGAAAATATTTTTCTTGCAGTTTCTTGGGACATGGTTCACACTTGCAAATGGCTGTGATTGCCCTGAGTTCATTAAGAAAATTGAGAAAATAGTAGCAATTAGCAAGGTAACATTGTCAACCAACGAGGAAATGGATAAGCTCATCGGGAACTATGTGTATGATCGGTAAGGAGACTTATTTATACCCTGACCATGATATTCAGTGATTAAAGTTCACGGGAGTTGTGTGAAGGGTTTCATTCTTCAGGGGCAAGGCCATCCCTAATTGTCCTGGAACTCAGGAACTTGCTATGGAGGGCAGTTAAAAGTCAACCAGATTCATGTGCACCTGGAGTCACATGGAAACCAGAACAGGGGTGGACAGCAGTTTCCTTCCCTGAGGGACATTAGTGAGCCACATGGAATTTGACCAACAATCAGCAGCGGGTTTCATTGCCACCAAGACTAGCTTTATAGATATTTTCTAAACAAACTGTTCAGTCATGTTAGCATACACCTCTGCATCAGGTAGGACTTGAATCCAGGTCTCCTAGCTCAGACATAAGGACATCACCATGAGCCTCCTCAAACACGCTTCATGTTCAATTTTTAGTTATTTGCATGTCATTTCTATCAGCTATGTTGCAAGGGTTGAACACACTGCAAGTATTGGACAGGGCTCCTGGATTATAGATCCAGTGACATTAGCACTTGCACCTTCTCACCCCCTCATTCATATACAAACACAGTAAAGATAACCATAAAATGAGTGGAAATGCTCTAGTTAACAAAGATACTGTTTTAACTGTCTAACCTGACATCAGAACAGGCAATGCAGTTTGTGGAAGTGCCAGGGCAGTGTGGAGAATTGATTGTGCAATGTTTGGAACTGACAGTTCTGTGTTGGAGTGAAAAGTGCAAATACAGTGTGTGGAAAAGAACGTGAAGTGTGTGGTACTTCAGGTGCAGTGTGATATTGACAGAGCTGTTTGTGGAATGAATTGTGCAGTGTGCTGTTTGTGGAAAAGAGGGTGCTTTGTGTGGAGCTGACAGTGCAGTGTGAAGAGAATGGAGCTCAGGGCAGTGTGCGGAACTGACGGAGTGATGTGGAGTGCACATTGTGTGGAACTGGCAGTGCAGAATGTGGAGTTAACAGTGCAATGTGAAGAGTGTGGAATTCAGTGCAGTGAATGAAACTGACAACAGTGTGAAACTGACAATGCAGAGTGTGGAACTGACAGTGAAGTAAACAGCATGTGAAATTGGAAAGAACTGACAGTGCAGAATGTATAATTGAAGCACAGTGCCTGGAACTAACAGTACAGAGTGTGGAATTGACAGTGTAGAGTGTAGTGTTAGAAATGGTCAGTGCAGTCTATGGAATGGATAGCTCAGTGTGTACAGTGTATGAAATGGTCAGTGCGGTGTGCGGTATATGGAATGGACAGTGCACTGTGCAATGTATGGAATCATCAGGGCAGTGTGCAGTGTATGAAATGAACATTGCCATGTATAGCATGGACAGCATGTTGTATGGAATGAACAGTGAAGTGTGCACTTTATGGAACAGAATAGAATATCCTTTATTATCATGTCGAAGTACAGAGAAGCGTTTTTACAATGGCTGCCTTTAATGGCGCCATCTTCGGGACAAGGACCTAGATACAAATCGTGGATACAAAAGAGGAATAAAACATATTTACAAGGATGTTGCCAGGACTCAACGATCTGCATTATAGGGAGAGGTTGGACAAACTAGCACTTTTTTCTATAAAGAACATTGGAGACTGTGGGGGTGTTTTTATAGAAATGTTGTAAGATCATGAGAGGAATAGATAGAGTGAATGCACTCAGTCCTTTTCCAAGGGGTGGGGAATCGATGACTAGAGGGCATCGGTTTAGGGGTAGAGGGGAAAGAATAAAAGAGAACCTGAACAGAAATTATTTACACAGAGGGTGGTACGCATATGGAATGAGGTGCCAGAGGAAGTGGTTGAGGCGGGTACATTAACAGTATTTAAAAGGTATTTGGACAAATGCATGGATAGGAGAGGTTCAGAAGGCTATGGGCCAAGTGCAGGGAAATAGGGCTAGGGTGGATTCTGGTTGGCATGGACCAGTTTGGGCCAAAGGGCTTGTCTCTGTGCTGTAGGATTCAATGACTCTATGACTATGAAAAGTAGTAGCATCACTTACAATGTCTAAAAAATAAGTTGGAAATAAGATAATTATAATATAGTTAAAGGATTGACATTACAGTTCGGTAAAGAATTTCAAATAGCAGCAGCTCAGCACATGGTCTGTCTGCCCGTGCCAGGCCCTCATCCAACAACTGCCTCACTTAGTTTCAAGCCTCCAGTCCATAGAACATAGAACATCCCAGCGCAGTACAGGCCCTTCAGCCCTCGATGTTGCACCATCCTGTGGAACCAATCTGAAGCATATCCAACCTACACTATTCCATTTTCATCTATATGCCTATCTAATGAGTATTTAAATGCCCTTAAAGTTGGCAAGTCTATTACTGTTGCAGGCAGTGCGTTCCACGCCCCTAGTATTCTCTGAGTAAAGAAACTACTTCTGACATCTGTCCTATATCTATCACCCCTCAATTTAAAGCTATGTCCCCTTATGCTAGCAATCACCATCTGAGGAAAAAGGCTCTTACTGTCCACCCTATCTAACCCTCTGATTATTTTATATATCCTCTCAACCCCCTCTCCAATGAAAACAGTCTCAAGTCCTTCAGCCTTTCCTCATAAGACCTTCCCTCCATACCAGGCAAAGTCCTGGTAAATCTCCTCTGAACCCTTTCCAAAGCTTCCACATCCTTCCTATATTGCGGTGAAGAGAACTGCACGCAGTATTCAAAATATGGCTGCACCAGAGTTTTGTACAGCTGCAACATGCCCTCATGGCTCCAAAACTCAGTCCCTTGACCAATAAAAGCTAATACATCATATGCATTCTTAACAAGCCTATCAACCTGGGTGGCTACTTTCAGGGATCTATGTATATGGACATTGAGATCTCTCTGCCATCTACACCACCAAGAATCTTATCATAAGCCCAGTACACTTTATTCCTGTTGCTCTTTCAAAGTGAATCACCTCACACTTTTCCATATTAAACTCCATTTGCCACCTCTCAGCCTAGTTCTGCAGCTTATCTATGTCCCTCTGTAACCTGCAACAGCCTTCATCACTATCTACAACTCCATCGATCTTAGAGTCATCCGCAAATTTACAAACCCATCCTTCTATGTCCTCATCCAGGTCATTTATAAAAATGACAAACATCACTGGCCCCAAAACAGATCCTTGAGGTACACCACTAGTAACTGAACTCCAGGATGAATATTTCCCATCAAACACCACCCCCTGTTTTCTTTCAGCTAGCCAATTTCTGATCCATACCGCTAAATCACCCTCAATCCCATGCCTCCGTGTTTAGTGTAATAGCCTACTGTGGGGAAACTTATCAAACGTCTTACTGAAATCCATATAGACCACATCAACCCCTTTATTCTCATCCACCTGTTTGGTCACCTTCTCAAAGAACTCAATAAGGTTTGTGAGGCACGACCTACCCTTCACAAAGTTGTATCCCTAATCAACTTATTCCTTTCTAGATGATTTTAAATCCTATCTCTTATAACCTTTTCCAACACTTTAGCCACAACTAAAGTAATGCTCACTGGTCTATAATTTCCAGGGTTGTCTCTACTCCCCTTCTTGAACAAGGGGACAGCATTTGCTATCCTCCAGTCTTCTGGCACTATTCCTGAAGACAATGACGACATAAAGATCAAAGCCAAAGGCTCTACAATTTCCTCCCTGGCTTCCCAGAGAATCCTCGGATAAATCCCATCCTGCCCAGGGGACTTATCTATTTTCATACTTTCCAGAATTTCGAACACCTCCTCCCTGTGAACCCCAATCCCATCCAGTCTAGTAGCTTGTATCTCAATATTCTCCTCAACAACATTGTCGACAACAGTGTGAATACTGACGAAAAATATTCATTTAGCACTTCTCCTATCTCCTAGGACCCCACGCACAACTTTCCACGACTGTCTTTGATTGGCCCTAATCTTTCTCTAGTCATTCTTTTATTCCTGATTTGCCTATAGAAAACTTTATGATTTTCCTTGATCCGGTCTACCAACAAGTTTTCATGTCCCCTCCTGGGTCTCCGTAGCTCTCTCTTTCAGTCTCTTGTGACTAACTTTAATTGAGCCTTCATGTCTCATCCTTACATAAGCCTTCTTCTTCATTTTGACAAGAGATTCAACTTCTTTAGTAAACCATGGCTCCCTCACCCAACCACTTCCTCCCTGCCTGACAGGTACATACTTATCAAGGACCCGCAGTAGCTGTTCCTTGAATAAGCTCCACATTTCAATTGTGCCCATCCCTGCAGTTTCCTTCCCCATCCTATGCATCCTAAATTTTGCCTAATCGCATCATAATTGCCTCTCCCCCAACTAAACTCTTGCTCTGTGGTATATACCTATCATTTTCCATCACCTAATTGTGGTTAATGCCACCAAAGTGCTCACCTACCTTCAAATCTAACACCTGGCTGGGTTCATTACCCAGTAACAAATCTAGGGTGGCCTTGCCCCTTGTTGGTCTGTCTACACCTTCCTGCACACATTGGACAAAACTGACTCATCTACAGTACTTGAACAAGAGTATTTCCAGTCAATATTTGGATAAAGTCCCTCATAGCACTACCCTGTTATTCTAACTCCTATCCAGGATCTTCTTTCCAATCCTTTTCTCTACATCTCTGGAACTCTTCAGAGGCCTATAGTAAACTCTCAACAGTGTGACCTCTCCTTTGCTGTTTCTAATCTCAGCCCATACTACCTCTGTAGATGAGTCCTCAAAATCCTTTCTGCCACCGTAGTATTGTCCTTAGCTAACAATGCTACACCTCCTTCTCTTTTACCATCTACTCAGTTCTTACTGAAACATCTAAATCCCAGAACCTGCAACAACCATTCCTGTCCCTGCTCTATCCATGTTTCTGAAATAGCCACAACATCAAAATCCCAAGTACAACCCATGTTGCAAATTCACCCACCTTATTCTGGATGTTCCTAGCATTAAGTAGACACACTTCAAACACCTTCCTGCTTGCCGGTACCCTCTTGCAACCTTGAAACCTTATTTCTGACCTCACTACTCTCGACCTCCTGGACACTGGAACTATAATTTAGGTTCACATCTTCCTGCTGAATTAGTTTAAACCCTCCCGAAGAGCATTAGCAAATGTCCCCCCCCCAAGGATATTGGCACCCCTCTGGTTCAGGTGAAGACCATCCTGTTTGTAGAGGTCCCTCCTACCCCAGAGAGAGCCCCAATTATCCAGGCATCCGAAACCCTCCCTCTCGCACCATCCCTGTACAACTCCTCTCTCTCACTGTTCCTAGCCTCACCAGCACGTGGCACCGGTAACAAACCAGAGATAACAACTCTGTTTATTCTAAGTCTAAGTTTCCACCCTAGCTCCCTGAATTTCTGCCTTAGGTCCATACCTTTCTTCCTACCAATGATGTTGGTGCCGATGTGGACCACAACTTGGGACTGCACCCCTTCCCCCTCAAGGATCCTGAAAACACAATCAGAGACATCACAAGCCCTGGTACCTGGGAGGCAACACACCAACCATGAGTCTCTCTCGTTCCCACAGAACCTCCTGTCTGTCCCCTTAACTATGGAGTCCCCAATGACTAATGCTCTCCTCCTCTCCCCACTTCCTTTACCCCTGGCAATTGATTCCCACCCCCAACATTTTCCAAAACAGTATACTTGTTATTGAGGAGAACAGCCACTACCTGCCTGTTCCCTTTCTGTCCCCTGACTGTAACCCATCTGCCTTTTTATTATCCCTGAGGTGGGACTACCTCCCTGTAACTCCTCTCTGTTATCCCCTCCGCCTCCCGAATGATCCAAAGTTCATCCAGCTCCAGCTCCAGCTCCCTAACACGGTTTTTGAGGAGCTGGAGTTGGGTGCACTTCCCAGAGATGAAGTCAGCAGGGACACTAGAGGTGACCCTTATCTCCCACATTCTGCAGGAGGAACATTCAACTATTCATTCCCACTATTCTAAATTCCAAAATCAAAGTTAGTTACCTTACCAATCTGGCACACAGAACATTTTTCTTTGGTTAGAGGAGGAGGATGGGTGGGAGACATTACCTGAGTCATGTTTTGGGTAACATAACCACCCAAATATATGACCTCGCTTACTCAGCAGTACCGTGTCTGCTCCTGCACAGTGTGCGCTCCATCTATTCACAAGGTCAGTTTTTAAATCGGTGATTCACCTTCCCATCAGCCCCCCTGGTCATCATTCCCACTCTTCTTGCTGCTGAACACAAAACGGAGGGCACCAATGCTCCCCTCCGCACCGGCCATCAGCTGCACCAATCTAAACTGCGCTGCTCCAGGACTAATTACCCCTCACGCTGCACTGGGACTCGGCACTCCCCTTGCACTGACTGCTCTGGGACTATCTTCCACTCGCATTGCACTGGGATGTAGGTTTCCCAACGCACTGCTCAGGGACTCTGTTCCCCTCTCCCTGCTCCAGGACTCGGGGATCCTCCTTCTCCCTGCACCTGAACTCGGGATTCCACCCTCTCCCTGCACCGGGGCTTGGGATTCCCCTCTCCCTGCTCCGGGACTCGGGAATCCCCCCTCGCTCTGCTCCGGGACTCGGGATTCCTGCTCGCTCTGCTTCAGGACTCAGAGAGTGTAATGTATGGAATCTCAGTGCAGTGTGTAGTGTATGGAATCTCAGTGCGGTGTACAGTGTATAGAATATACAGTGCATGTGTAGTGTATGGAATCTCAGTGCAGTGTGTAATGTATGGAATCTCAGTGCGGTGTACAGTGTATAGAATATACAGTGCAGTGTTTAGTGTATAGAATGTACAGTGCAGTGTGTAGTGTATAGAATGCAGAGTGCAGTGTATGGAATCTCAGTGCAGTCTACAGTGTATGAAATCTCAGTGAAGTGTTTAAAGTATGGAATCTCAGTACAGTGTACAGTGTATGGAATCTCAGTGTAGTATACACTGCATGGGCTGTGTGTAGTGTATAGAATTTCAGTAAAGTGTGTCATTTATGGAATCTCAGTGCAGTGGTTAGTGTACGGAACGCACAGTGCAGTGTATAGTGTATGGAATTAAAGTGTAGTGTGGAGTGTACGGAATGCATTGTGCAGTGTACAGTGTACGGAAAATCAGTGCGGTGTGTAGTGTATGGAATGCACAGTGCAGTGTGTAGTGTATGGAATATCAGTGCAGTGTATGGAATATCAGTGCAGTGTGCAGTGTATGGAATCTCAGTGCAGTGTACAGTGTATGGAATGAACTGTGCAGTGTACCGTGTATGGAATGCACAGTGCAGTTTTTAGTGTATAGAATGCACAGTGCAGCGTACAGTATATGGAATCTCAGTGCAGTTATAGTGTATGGAATCTCAGTGCAGTGTATAGTGTATAGATGCACAGTGCAGTGTGTAGTGTATGGAATGCACAGTGCAGTGAACAGTGTATGGAATCTCAGTGCAGTGTGTAGCGTGTATAATGCACAGTGCAGTGTGTAGTGTATAGAATCTCAGTGCAGTGTGTAGCGCGTATAATGCACAGTGCAGTGTGTACTGTATGGAATGAACAGTGCAGTATACAGTGTATGGAATGCACAGTGCAGAGTGAAGTGTATGGAATGTATAGTGCAGTGTGTAGTGTATAGAATGCACAGTGCTGTCTGTAGTATATGGAATGCAAAGTGCAGTCTACAGTGTACGGAATCTCAGTGCAGTATATACTGTATGGATGCACAGTGCAGTGTGTAGTGTATGGAATGTACAGTGCAGTGTGTAGTGTATGTACAGTGCAGTGTGTAGTGTATGGAATGTACAGTGCAGTGTGTAGTGTATGGAATGTACAGTGCAGTGTGTAGTGTATGGAATGTACAGTGCAGTGTGTAGTGTATGGAATGTATAGTGCAGTGTGTAGTGTATAGAATGCACAGTGCTGTCTTTAGTATATGGAATGCAAAGTGCAGTCTACAGTGTACGGAATCTCAGTGCAGTATATACTGTATGGATGCACAGTGCAGTGTGTAGTGTATGGAATGCACAGTGCAGTGTGTCATGTATGGAATCTCAGTGCAGTGTATAGTGTATGGAATGTATAGTGCAGTGTGTAGTGTATAGAATGCACAGTGCTGTCTGTAGTATATGGAATGCAAAGTGCAGTCTACAGTGTACGGAATCTCAGTGCAGTATATACTGTATGGATGCACAGTGCAGTGTGTAGTGTATGGAATGCACAGTGCAGTGTGTCATGTATGGAATCTCAGTGCAGCGTATAATGTTTGTAATGAACAGTGCAGTGTATAGTCTATGGAATCACAGTGCAGAGTGTAGTGTATGGAATGAACAGTGCAGTGTATAGTCTATGGAATGCACAGTGCAATGTGTAGTGTATTGAATGAACTGAGCAATGGGTAGTGTATGGAATCTCAGCGCAGTTTGTAGAGTATAGATGCACAGTGCAGTGTGTAGTGTATGACATGCACAGTGCAATGTCTCGTGTATGGACTCTCAGTAAAGTGTGTTGTTTATGGAATATCAGTGCAGTGTGTAGTGTATGGAATCTCAGTGCAGTGTTTAGTGTATAGAATGCACAGTGCAGTGTGTAGTGTATGGAATGCACAGTACAGTGTGTAGTGTATGGAATCTCAGTGCAGTGTACAGTGTATGGGATGCACAGTGCAATGTGTCGTGTATGGAATGAACAGTGCAGTGTATAGTGTATGGAATGTACAGTGCAGTGCGTTGAGTATGGAATCTCAGTGCAGTGTGTAGTGTGTAGAATGCACAGTGCAATGTGTAGTGTATGGAATCTCAGTGCAGTGTGTAGTGTGTGGACTGCATGGTGCAGTGTGTAGTGTATGGAATGCACAGTGCAGTGTACAGTGTATGGGATGCACAGTGCAGTGTGTAGTGTATGGAATCTCAGTGCAGTGTATAGTGTATAGAAAGCACAGTGTTGTGTGTAGTGTATGGAATGCACAGTGCAGTGTACAGTGTATGGATGCACAGTGCAGTGGAGAGTGTATGGAATGGACAGTGCAGTGTGTCGTGTATAGAATCTCAGTGCAGTGTGTAGCGCGTATAATGCACAGTGCAGTGTGTACTGTATGGAATGAACAGTGCAGTGTACAGTGTATGGAATGCACAGTGCAGAGTCAAGTGTATAAAATGCACAGGGCTGTGTGTAGTGTATGGAATCTCAATGCAGTGTACAGTGTATGGAATGCCTAGGGCAGTGTATAGTATATAGAATGCACAGTGCAATGTGTAGTGTATGGAATGCACAGTGCAGAGTCAAGTGTATAAAATGCACGGGGCTGTGTGTAGTGTATGGAATGCACAGTGCATTGTGTAGTGTATTGAATGCACAGTACAGAGTATAGTGTATGGAATCTCAGTGCAGTGTATAGTGTATGGAATGCACAGTGCAGAGTGTAGTGTATGGAATGCACAGTGTAGTGTGTATTGTATAGGCATAACAGTGCAGTGTATAGTATATGGAATCTCACTGCAGTGTGTAGTGTATGGAATCTACAGGGCAGTGTACAGTGTATGGAATGCACAGGGCTGTGTGTAGTGTATGAAATGCACAGTGCAGTGTGTACTATATAGAATCTTAGTACAGTGTACAGTATATGGAATGCACAGTGCAGTGTATAGTGTATTGAATGCACAGTGCAGTGCATAGTGTATGTAATGAACAGTGCAGTGTGTAGTGTATGGAATGCACAGTGCAGTGTGTTGTGTATGGAATGCACAATGCAGTGTATAGTGTATGTAATGAACAGTGCAGTGTGTAGTGTATGGAATGCACAGTGCAGTGCATACTGTGTATGTAATGAACTGTGCAGTGTGTAGTGTATGGAATCTCAGTGCAGTGTATAGTGTATATAATGCACAGTGCAGCGTGTAGTGTATGAAATCTCAGTGCAGCGTATAGTGCATGGAATGCACCGTGCAGTGTGTAGTGCGCAGAATGCACAGTGCAATGTGTAGTTTCTGGAATGCACAGGGCAATGTATAGTACATAGAATGCACAGTGCAATGTACAGTATATGGAATCTCAGTGCAGTGTTTAGTGTATGCAATCTCAGTGCAGTGTGTAGTGTATGGAATACTGTGTGTAGTGTATGGAATGGACAGTGCAGAGTCTAGCATATAGAATGCACAGTGCAGTGTGTAGTATATGGAATCCATAGTGCAGTGTGCAGTGTATGGAATGCACAGTGCAGTGTACAATGTTTGGAACTCACAGTGCAGTGTGTAGTGTATGGATTGCAAAATGCAGTGTGTAGTGTATGGAATCTCAGTGCAGTGTATAATGCATGGAATACACAGTACTGTATACAGTGTATGGAATGCACAGTGCAGTGAACCGTGTATGGAATCTCAGTGCAGTGTGTAGCGTGTATAATGCGCAGTGCAGTGTGTAGTGTATGGAATGAACAGTGCAGTGTGTAGTGTATAGAATCTCAGTGCAGTGTGTAGCGCGTATAATGCACAGTGCAGTGTGTACTGTATGGAATGAACAGTGCAGTATATAGTGTATGGAATGCACAGTGCAGAGTCAAGTGTATAAAATGCACAGTGCAGTGTGCAGTGTATGGAATGCTCAGTGCAGTGTACAGTGCATGGAATGTACAGTGCAGTGTGTAGTGTATGGAATGTACAGTGCAGTGTGTAGTGTATAGAATGCACAGTGCTGTCTGTAGTATATGGAATGCAAAGTGCAGTCTACAGTGTACGGAATCTCAGTGCAGTATATACTGTATGGATGCACAGTGCAGTGTGTAGTGTATGGAATGCACAGTGCTGTGTGTCATGTATGGAATCTCAGTGCAGCGTATAATGTTTGTAATGAACAGTGCAGTGTGTAGTCTATGGAATCACAGTGCAGTGTGTTGTGTATGGAATCTCAGTGCAGTGTGTAGTGTTTGGAATCTCAGTGCAGTGTGTAGTATGTAGAATGCACAGTGCAGTGTGTAGTGTATGGAATGCACAGTGCAATGTGTAGTGTATTGAATGAACTGAGCAATGGGTAGTGTATGGAATCTCAGCGCAATTTGTAAAGTATGGATGCACAGTGCAGTGTGTAGTGTATGGAATGCACAGTGCAGTGTGTTGTGTATGGAATGCACAGTGCAGTATATAGTGTATGTAATGAACAGTGCAGTGTGTAGTGTATGGAATGCACAGTGCAATATGTAGTGTATGGAATGAACTGAGCAGTGGGTAGTGTATGGAATCTCAGCGCAGTTTGTAGAGTATAGATGCACAGTGCAGTGTGTAGTGTATGACATGGACAGTGCAATGTCTCGTGTATGGAATCTCAGGGCAGTGTGTAGTGTATGAAATGAACAGTGCACTGTGTAGTGCATGGAATCTCAGTGCAGTGTATAGTGAATGGAATGCACAGTGCTGTCTGTAGTGTATGGAATGCACAGTGCAATGTGTAGTGTATGCAATCTCAGTGCAGTGTGTAGTATATGGAATCTACAGTGCAGTGTGCAGTGAATGGAATGAATAGTGCAATGTGTAGTGTATGGAATCTACAGTGCAGTATGTAGTGTATGGAATGAATAGTGCAGTTTTTAGTGTATGGAATGCATAGTGCAGTGTGTAGTATATGGAATCTCTGTGCAGTGTACAGTGTATGGAATGCACAGTGCATTGTGTGGTGTATTGAATGCACAGTACAGTGTATAGTGTATGGAATCTCATTGCAGTGTATAGTGTATGGAATGTACAGTGCAGTGTGTAGTGTATGGGATCTCAGTGCAGTTTGGAAAACACAGCACAGTGTGTAGTGTATTGAATGCACAGGGCAGCGTGTAGTGTATGAAAACTCAGTGCAGTGTATAGTGTATAGAATGAACAGTGCAGTGTGTAGTGCGCAGAATGCACAGTGTTGTGTGTAGTTTCTGGAAAGCACAGGGCAATGTATAGTATATAGAATGCACAGTGCAGTGTACAGTGTATGGAATCTCAGTACAGAGTTTAGTGTATGCAATCTCAGTGCAGTGTGTAGTGTTTGGAATATCAGTGCAGTGTGTAGTATGTAGAATGCACAGTGCAGTGTGTAGTGTATAGAATGCACAGTGCAATGTGTAGTGTATTGAATGAACTGAGCAATGGGTAGTGTATGGAATCTCAGCGCAGTTTGTAAAGTATGGATGCACAATGCAGTGTGCAGTGTATGGAATGCACAGTGCAGTGTGTAGTGTTTGGAATGCACAGTGCAGTGTGTAGTGTATGGAATCTCAGTGCAGTGTATAGTGTATAGATGCACAGTGCAGTGTGTAGTGTACGGAATCTCAGTATAGTGTGTAGTGTATGGAATGCACAGTGCAGTTTGTAGTGTATGGAATCTCAGTGCAGTGTATAGTGTATGGAATGCACAGTGCAATATGTAGTATATGGAATGCACAGTGCAGTGTACAGTGTATGGAAGGCACAGTGCAGCATGTAGTGTATAGAATGCACAGTGTAGTGTGTAGTGTATGGAATGCACAGTGCAGCGTATAGTGCATGGAATGCACAGTGCCGTGTGTAGTGTACGGAATCTCAGTATAGTGTGTAGTGTATGGAATCTCAGTATAGTGTGTAGTGTATGGAATCTCAGTGCAGTGTGTAACGAATAGAATGTTTGAAGCACAGTATAATACATGGAACAGTCAATATAGTGAAACAGACAAAGGGTTTGTTTCAGAAAAGTACCCAAATTGAGGAAAATGACTTTGTATCTGCTGTGAAATTGTTAATTATAGTGTTAAATCAGGACGTTTAGTGTTGAATGGAAATCGCTGCCAAACCTCTGACCAGTTCTCCTTTCTGTTTATGTTTTGGAGGATAGTTGGTGGGGTTGGTCTTTATTTCACTCCTCTTGACATAACTTGTGTTTTTACACGTGCCTGTTACCATATTGTTTTGCTGTGTGCTATCTTCCGTTTTGTGATTGCGTCAGTCCCTCGATGTCCCCATCAGGGAACTTTAGATTTGTGTTCCCCCACCTGGATCCTCCCAGTCTCTGCACTGGCTTCCAACCTGCTCTGTCCCTCTCAGCAACTAATTTGAAAAAGAGTTTCAACCTGAACCACTTTCTCTCCATTTTGTTCTCCCACTCGCTGCCAGAAACTGCACAGGATTTCTACCAGCTTTTGTTAATGTTTCAGGTTGCTGAAAAGACAGACTATTGCCTCAGTCTTCCTTTTAGAATAGGTTCATATTCACAACTCACTTGCCAGCATTTCAACCCAGTACCAGATTCCCCCAATAATACAGACTTACCAACAGATCCCCCAATAGTACATACTTAGCACCAGATCCCCAAATAATAGACTCACCGCCAGATCCCCCAACAACAGACCCACACTAGATCCCCCAATAATACAAACCCACCACTGGATCCCGAAACAGTACTGACTCACAAACATATCCCCAACAATATAGACCCACCACCAGATCCCTGAACAATACAGATGCACCACCAAATCCCCAAATAATATTGATCATCACCAAATCATCTCTCCCCACTAACCACCAGATAACCCAACACTACAACCCTCCAATAGATCCACAAACACTACAGGCTTACTACTAGAGATCCGCCACAAGATTCCCTCCCACCCCCCCATCCCCGGCACTGGCTACTCACTGTCAGATCCACATCATTAAGGCCAACTACCAGGTTATCACACACTACAAACTAACATGAGACCTCCTGATGCACTATAGACTCACCATCAGATCCCAAAATAGGTGGGATAGTGGATAGGGAAGAAGGTTATCTCAGAATACAATGGAACCTTGATTTACTAGGCCCAATGGGCTGAGGATAGCAGGTGGAGTTTAATTTAGATAATTGAGAGAGGCGGTGTTTTGGTAAGGCAAATCGGGGCAAAACGTATGCAGTTAACGACAGGGCCCTAGGAAGTATTGTCAAACAAAGAGACCTGGGAGAGCAGGTGCATAGTTCCTTGACAGTGGAGTCGCGGGTAGACAGGCCTTTGTCATGCTTACCTTTATTGGTCAGTGCATTGAGTATAGTAGTTGAGACGTCATGTTGTGGCTGTACAGCACAATGGTGAGGCCTCTTTTAGAGTACTGCATTCATTGCTGGTCTCGCTGCTATAGGATAGATGTTGTTAAACTTGAGAAGGTTCAGAAAAGATTTACAAGGATGTTGCTGGGGTTGGAGGTCTTGAGCTATAGGGAGAGGCTGAATAGGCAGGGACTGTTTTCCCTGGAGCTTTGGATGCTGAGGGGTGACCTTATAGATGTTTATAAAATCATGAGGGGCATGGATAAAGTGAATAGCTAAGGTCTTTTTTCAATGGGAGGTAAGTCCAAAACTAGAGGGGATATATTTAAGGTGAGAGGAGAATGATATAAAAGGAACCTAAGGGGAACTGTTTCACGTCGAGGGTGGTGCGTGCATGAAACAAGCAGCCAGAGAAAGTGGTGGAGGCTGGTACAATAACAACATTTAAAAGGCATCCTGATGGGTATATGAATTGGAAAGGTTTAGAAGGCAAATGGGATTAGATTAGTTTAGGATAGCTGGTCAGCATGGATGGGTTGGACTGAAGGGTCTGTTTCTATGCTGTACATCTCTATGGCTCTATGACTCACCACCTTGCTACTGTGGTCGCTACTGTCTAAAATGTAGTCTGTTGTGGAGTAATACAGCAATCCTATACTACAACACAGCTTATCTCTCTGTGCTTTCTCCTTTTGTTGTTAGGAATGGAAGCTCGTGTGTTCAGGTGGTGGCAAAGTACAATGTGCAAGATCTTCCAGGATACTTTGTATTTAATTCCACTAATGGTAAGACAAAGCTCTCAATGCAAATCAATTGGAAATTGCATTGAGCATCGTTCATGTCTCGAGCTCCTTCTCTGAGACTTAAAAAAATGTGACACAGGAGAGAAGGCCAAATAGATATTAAATGGTGATATGAACAATACTGAATGGGATGAAATGAAAGATACTGAATGGAGAGATTAGAAGAACGTTGAATGGAGTGACATGAAGGAGTGATATGAATGTTATTGAATGGGGTGATATTAAGGACATTGAAACAGATGATATTAAGGTTATTGCATGGAGAGATTAAAAGGTATTGAATAATGTACGATGAATAATATGAAGGATATTGAATAGGTTGATATAAAGGATATTGAATGGGGTTATATAAAGGATATTTAATGGAGATGTGAAAGAGTATTGAACGATGTGCTATGAATAATAAGAAGGATATTGAATAGGGTGATATGAAGAACATGTTTAAACAAGCTGAGGTAGTTTTAGGGAGGCAGTGCCAAAGTGAAGGAGCTCATTTCTGGTCCATTAATTACCAGAAATAGATCTCTGAGGAATGAGATGCCATTTCAATTCAGTTTGGAGCAGGATGAGGAGCGATTGGATCTTCATTTAAGATCAAATAGATGAGCAGAGTCAAGCAGGTTTGTGGGACTGTGATCAGAATAGTTCCACTGCAGAATCTCAAGCTCCAAACAGTCTTGGCTGAATCTTCAGATGCTGCACAGTCAGAGAAGCTGTCTTTCACTTGAGCTGTGAAACCAAAATTCAACACGTTCTCAAATGTCTAAACAATCCACTGACTTGAAGTAGAAAAAGGGCAGGGGAGATCCCTCTAGTATCCTGACCAATGGTAATCCAAAAATCATCAACACAATCAAATCACAAACTCTCTGTTTCTGGGCTTTTACTGTTTACAAATAGGATACAAGATTTGCTCAGCCAAGAGAGATTCCAGACCATGATCGGACAGGGTTGGTCATGGTTGGTCCTATTACCTCATTGATAGATAAATCCTCTCCTGAAAGATCCTGACTCTAAATGAGCAAGTACTCATTTAGAACCAGACAAATCAGGAAGTGAAAGGGAAAAGGGAACAATGACTTTCTGGTTAGTACCAAGAGTGTTCCCCAACTGAGACATCATAACATTCAACACCTCACCATTACACACAGTGTAAAGCATCCCCTACATTGACCCCATTAAAAACCTCCAGGACAATGACAGCATGAGGTCAGATAGATGGAGTGAAAAAACCCTTGTTTGTCTACATCAAAGGGACAGCATGGGGTCACTCTACACTGTCCCCATCAAATATTCCCAAGATAGGGATGGTACTGTGTGAGATTCAGAATAAAGCTTTCCCCATACTGTCTCCATCAAACATTCCCAAGTCAGGACCAGCACAGGGTTAGATTCAGAATAAAGCTCCCTCTATACTGTCTCCATCAAGTACTCTGAGGACAGTGATAACATAGAGTTAGACATAGAATAAAGCTTCCTCAACTCTTTGAAACTAAATTAAAGCTTCCTCTTCGCTTTTAAATTGATAGTAAAGCTTTCTCTACTCTTTTGAACTAAAAGTAAAGTTCCCTCGAATCTTTTAAAATGAAAGTAAAGCCATCTCAACACTCTTCTCATCAAACACTCCCAGAACAGGGACAGCAGAGGGTTGGATACAGAGTAAAGATTCCTCTACAGTTTTAAACTGAAATTAAAGCTTTTTCAACACTGCCTCCATCCAACACTCCCAGAACAAGGACAGCCGCATGAGGTGGTACAGCGGCTTTATTCAAAGAGACATGGTTTAAAAAGTATTTTTAAAGAAGAGGGCACTCAAGAAGGGTTAGATTTCAGAATAAAGTCCACAGGTTGGGGCCCAGTCCATGGAATGTTCCTCTACCAATGGCAGAGTGAGGAAAACCGGGATCATCGAGATTCCAGAATGGAAACAGCAAAGAGACTTTGGTGGAATTTGGAGGGTTGGCAGAGATTACAGAGTTATGGAGGGGGCAAGGCCAAGGAGGGATTCAAAAACTCTGGGCTGATGTTTGCTCACTTGCTCAGTGAGTACAAAGGTGATGTCGGAGCAGCACGTGGCTTGAGTTTGGCTACAGCAACAATGTCTGAATGAGCCCACGTTCTGAAGGATGGTCAGGGCAACTGTCACATTTATAGGTAACACTCGTATTCAGTATTTAATCATGATATACAAATGATGGAGGCTGTTTAAAGGTGGTTTACACAATTCTAATGAACGATTATCGAATTGTTGGACAGACTGGGCCTGTTTCCACTGGAGTTTCCTTTTGTGGACCAGCTTGGAATTAGACAGCGTGTTTTTAAACCTGAGAGACAAAGAATTTTTTTTCTCTCTGAAACGAACTTTGGAACTCTCTGCCTCAGAAGCTGAAGGAGATCGGAAATTGAAATATTGTGAGGCAGGAAAATAAAGTGTGACAAGGGTGTAGGTGGAAATGTGGAACTTGTAACTCATACAGGTCAGCCACAATCTTATTGAAAGGCGGAGCAGAATCGAGAGTCTGGACGACCTATTTCTGCCCCCGATTGATGTTTCATAACGAAGGCTCAGCAGATGAGCTGAGGCACAGTGGAGTAAATAATGTAACTGATGTGGAAATGGGTGTTCTTAATGATGAATATTGATTTGTGCTTGAAGCTCATTTCAAGGTGAGTTAGGGCACTAGGTTTGTAAAATGTTTAATTCATCCTTCGATAGATGTTGGGGAGAAGAATGGTGCCAAACCAGAAAGTAGAGTTTGTGGTGGTGACCAAACAAAATTGGTTTAGGTCTTCCCAGTATTTAATTGGAGGACATCTCTGTTTGTCCATTGATGGACATTGGAGCAATATTGTGACAATGTTGAGGGCGAGAGTGATGTGTGGCTGAGGTAGAGCTGGCTGCAGTCAGTGTACATGGGAAAAACTAAGGTAGTGCAGAACTTGAGGTTGCATTTATGTAATGTTGAAACTTTATTGCTGGAACAGCACAGCAGGTCAGGCAGCATCCAGGGAACAGGAGATTCGACGTTTCGGGCACAGGCCCTTCTTCAGGAATGGATTTATGTAATGGAAGGGGCAATGACCTTGGAGAGGAAAGAGGTGTTGGAGGTGGGTAACAGTTTCTAAGAAGAGGGGTCACACCCAATAAAGTAACTAATTCAGCAGCTAATGTGTTTCTTTGACAGTCTTTGAAGTCACAGCAGATGTGCGAGTCATCAAAACCAACTACCAGGAATATGCTTTAATACTGTATGACAAAATGAAAGGAATGAACCAAACAAAATCAGTGGCCTTGTACGGTAAGAGTTTATACGTCAGCTGCTCCACTCACCACTTTCTCAGGTTGATTCCTGGATCTTTAACGAAGTACTCATCTCACAGGAAGGACACGGAAGCTGAGGAAGGAGATCAATGAAGAGTTCAAAGAGTTTGCATTAAGACACGGGATCCCAGAGGACATGACCATCTTTCTGCCTGAGAAAGGTAAGCACATCAAGAGCCCCTGGGCCCCATTGCAACCTGTCAGTTATTTCCAGCTGTGCACTGTTCCATTACAATGATCTCATGGGTCCCAATTACAATGGGTTAATGCCCAGCTGGTATCAATACCAGCCAAGGTAGATCCCAGATACAAACATGGCTAGATAGATCATAATTATATTTAAATTTTTATTACTGAAATAAGCTTTAAGTGAAACATACACATTCACTTCGTCGGGGTTTTTTTCAAACAATAAAACAAACAAAAGTTTATTCACAACAGAAATGAAGATCACCAAGAAATAAACCATTCTATTAACTTAAACAAGACTTTTAAGCACATAGTAGAAGTAACCCAAGCACTCTTTACAGATTGAATAGAAACAACAGTTTTGTTTTGGAATCAATCCCCTTTGATAGACCTTACAAGCACCATTACAATTCCGAGAATATCTGGTGCTGTACCAGTTAATTTCTAACAGAGGGGCTTGTTTTTATTTTGTTGGTGGGCTTGAAGTATTTAAAATCTTAACAGATCTGCTAGAACTCTTTCTTAATCATTATTAGAATTGTGTGCTGCTGACTGAGCTTCCTTTCAGTGCTGTGCTCTCCCTGACACAGCTTCCATTTCTTTTCTTCCTTGTTGAGAACTTCAAAACCTTTAGTTCTTTTTCACTGACTCGATCGAAACAATCCAGTCTGGGACTATTACTTGTAAGATAAGCTAATTATTCTAAAGTTTTATGTCAGGAATGCTTCTTAGTACATGTCACTCAATTGAAAGACTTGTTTGTACTTCAGAGCTTAATATGTTCTTCCCTGTCAAACAACTTACCAACACAGACTCATAAAGAAAATCAGAGTCTGAAAAATTCTCCCCCAAGCCCTCTTGATAGTTCTTAGGTATTCTGGGTAACTTCCTCTCACTTTTAATTATGGATGTTGCAGATTTTAAAAAGCAACCTTACAGGAAACAATATTAAAATAACAAGTGTATAAACATCACAGTTATATCACAGCTCCCCTCGAGAAGAATGGAAGTGTATCTGAAAGAGGCATCATATATCAAAATCATCTTAACACTAATTCTGTGTCACACAACAGTTAACGTGTTAACTGATAATTTGGATTCAGTTTCCAAGTGCTCTGATGTTTATTTCTTTTCTTATTTCCTTCACTAATACTTTGTTTTTCAGTAAAAACACTCAGATTTGGTTTCTGAATCAGTTTCTGAGTAGGCTGCTTGGTTTAAATTGTTCCATACCAAATAGAAACATGGAAATGAAGAGCAGAAGGAGGCCATTCAGCCCTTCAAGCTGCCATTCAATATGACCGTGGCTGATTATCCAGCTCTTGTTCTTGCTTTCTTCCAAATGTTTTAATTCTTTTACCCTAAAACTCCTTCGTGAAAATATTTACTGTTTTGACCTCAACTGCTTTTTGTAGCAGAGAATTCCACAGGGTCACCACATTTCCCCTCATCCCAGTCCTAAATGGCCTACGCCATATCCTCAAACTGTGACCCCTGGATCTGGAGTTCCCGATCATAGGGAACATCCTCTCTGTGTTTACTCCATCTAGTCCTGTTAGACCTGTCTCCATATGTCTGTTGCGTCCTTACTTAAGAAGGTGGACAAGCTGTCTCAACTTTCTTTATCTTCATTCTGTTCAGTTAGTTTTTCAAAAATTGTATCTGCATTTCAAATCTGAATTTTCAAATCATCTCCCTGTTTCATAAACTCCTTTTCTACCTGATTATTTTTAATGGGATTTTGAACCAGTTACGACACAATGAGGAAATAATCCAGGACGCTGGTTTTGCAAGACTTTGGTCATTTCCCAAATAAAGCCAACTCTCTCTATAGGAATAAAGGCAAACCACTGCAGATGCTATAAATCTGAGACAAACACAGACAATACTGGAGAAGCTCAGCAAGTCCAACAACAACACTGGAGAGAGAAAAACAGTGTAAATATTTTGAGCTCAGTATGACTCTTCTTTAGAATGAGTTTGTTTCCTCTGTAGGAATATTTTCACTACTCCACCACTTCTCCATTTACCAAGTCCCTCTTTAATCCAACTCTGTATAATGAGATTGGTTGTAATCTCTGTGACTTCCTCCACTTCATATGTTCCCCTTCATCCCCTCTGGAAAAAAAAATCATCATCAGCCGGCACTAACTTGTTATAGTGTTTCTTAGTATAATTTCTGGTTTATATTCCTGTGTTAAAGCATAAAGAATGATATTCCTTTCTGATATAAAATATTTACAAACTTCAGGAGTTTGCTTTTCCTTGTCGATCTCTGAAATATAATGTTCATGTCTGTCCTGTACCATCTTAGTACATTCTAATGTTTTCTTTGTATCCCTCCCACAGTTTTAGTACCTATTTCCTTCCCTGTTCTCTCATTTTGTTTCTGAAGAGTCCTATTACTGCAATTGGTCTCTCATTTCTTTTCAAGCAATTTGCTTTGTTATGTTCACCCTTATTACAAATGAAAGCATGTCATTTTGTTTCTACAAATTTTCAGTTCTAGCCTTTCTCCTTTACCACTTTGACATGCCTCTGTCTGTTGTCTACAACTAGCTCCACTTCCAGCCACTAATATTCCCCCTCACCAATTTCCTTGTGGATTTCCATTTGACCATTTCCCAGCATGTAATTATCTATGTGAGATATCATGGGTACCCTCCAGGATTGCTGTTTCACTGATTATGGATGTTTGATGCTCATCTAAATAAGTTTTAAAATTTGCGTGTATTCTATTTCTGAATTCTTCGATAATCATAGCTTCCCTCACATTTTCAAAATGTTTCTCCAGCTTAAGTGATATCAACCACTGATCCCACAGCACTTCTCTCTCCTTTGAAAATTCCACAAGTGTCCGATTAGGTTTCTTTCTCGTAGTCCTAAATTTTTATGAATAAGCTTTAATAGCTCATAAACATTAAGAATTGCATCTTTGACAGGTTCAGACTCTGCAGATTAATCTTCTGATAAACTGGCATACACAGCAGTATTGGCTCCTGTCAGCACACCCTGTAATATTAACATCTAACCCTGTTCCAGCCATTTCGTTTGTCTGACTATCTTCTTAATTGAAGCAAAATATCTTTCTTTTTAAATAAGCACTGTTATATCTTTCACATTGAGAAAACTCAAAGCAACATGGTGGGCGGCATGGTGGCACAGTGGTTAGCACTGCTGCCTCACAGCGCTAGAGACCCGGGTTCAATTCCCGCCTCAGGCGACTGACTGTGTGGAGTTTGCACATTCTCCCCGTGTCTGCGTGGGTTTCCTCCGGGTGCTCCGGTTTCCTCCCACATTCCAAAAATGTGCAGATTAACTGAATTGGCCACGCTAAATTGCCTGTAGTGTTAGGTGCAGGGGTAAATGTAGGGGAATGGGTCTGGGTGGGTGCGCTTTGGCGGGTCGGTGTGGACTTGTTGGGTCGAAGGGCCTGTTTCCACACTGTAAAGTAATCTAATCTAATCTAAACATTCCAAACCACCTCAAATGTCATGCACTAAACAGCCCTATAACATGCTGATGCAAACGTGGGGGAGAGTTGATAGGTAAGTTTGCAAATGATAAAAATCGGCCAGGTGGTTGACAATGAGGAAGAAAGTCTTAGATTGCAGAAGGGCATAAACAGGTCCGTCAGATCCGTGGGAGATGTAACTTAACCCTTTGATAAATGTGAGGTGATACACTTTGAAAAAATAAATAAAGGAAGAGAATACTCAGTGAATGGCAGGCCACTAGAAAACTCAGAGCAACAGAGGGATTTTGGCGTGCTTTTCCACATATCACTGTGGACACAACAAGTTAAGAAGATAGTTAGGAAGACATATGGGACACTTGCTTTTATCATAGATTAGAAAAGCAAAGAAGTTTTGATGGAGCGGTACAGATCTTTAGTTAAGCCGCGGCTGGAGTACAGTGCGCAGTTCTGGTTACCACACTATAGGAAGGATGTGATTGCAGTGGACGTCTGCAGAGGAGGTTCACCAGGATGGTCCCTGGGACGGGGCACATCAGCTGTGAAGAGAGGCTGGAGAAGCTTGGGTTGATTTCTTTGGAGCAGAAAAGATTGATGAGGGGACCTGAGAGAGGTGTATACTATTTAAATATATAAAAAGGAAAAGAGAGGTCAAAGTGAACACAGGCCCCTTAGAAAATGAACCTGGCGAGACAGTTAGGTGGAACAAGGAAGTGGCAGCTTTTCTCCATTGAAATAATATTGTGTCCTTTTGGCCTCCCTTCCAAAATGACCAACTTCACTTGTTCCTCGAGTACACTCCATTTGCCGGTGTTTTGCCCACACATTTAACCGATCTATTTCTGCCATTCAACCATGAGGATACTCAGATCCCTTTTGCACCAATACATTCGGACATTTCATTCCATTGAGATAAAATGTTATCTTTCTATTCCTGCAACCAAAATGGATAACCTCATCCAATTCTCGTCTTGACATTGCCAGCTCAATGTGCTCTTGCATTTAAAATCACTTTCATTCTAAAACAGAAAGAGAGAGAAAAAAAGAGGAGAAAGGAGAGAGAGGTCAAGACAGACAAATTAGAGGAGTCAGAGAGAAATGAAACATAGTGAACATCATGTTTTGTACATGATATGGACTCATTGAGATCTGATTGCTATACTGTGGTTTGAATGAGGAAGATAATTCATGATTACAGAGCCTCCCGACTCCCCCTGGTTTTGAATGACCATCATGAAATGTCAATGTTGGTTCGTGTTTACAGACAGGATCCTAACTGTGTATCTGTTTCTAACAGGAGCATGTGTTCCATGGAACCCCATCCCAGAGTCATCAGTCAAGGTGAGGCAATCAGTCAGTCACTTCCAAAATAGTCAGCCATGAGGACAGAAGGTGTTGGAATTGAATGTCCCCGTGATCAGTGTTTGGGAGATGTACAGAGCGGATCAGCTCAGTGACTGGCTCTAGGTCATTGACAAAGTGAAGTGCGTAAAAGACTAGTGATGGGAACTCTGCTGACCAGGGTGGACCTGTGTCTGTTACTGGGGAGATAGCAAACAGCTTGATGTGGTCCAAAAGGAATTAACAAAGCAACATATCACTTTAACCTCTATGATGGGAATGATAACCTGGGATAATCCTGACAGTTGTTGTTGTATGTTCGTTAGTCTAGTTTCAGAATGTTCAAACGATAGCTGGTTATTACTGACGGGGTGTACAGTTCCGCATGGTTGATCTGACAGCGCTGAACCATAGGCTTTCTCAGCCAGCTCTCAGTCATGTCCCCCTTTCTTCTTGTTTGAGTTTGATTTGATTTGATTTGATTTATTATTGTCACATGTACTGAGATGTAGTGAAAAGTTTTGTAATGCTTACTAATCAGACAAATCATATCTTACATAAGTACATCAGGGTAATAGAACAGAATGCAGACTATAGTGTTACAGCTCCAGAGAAGGTGCAGAGGAAGATCAACTCTAATATATGAGAAGTCAATTCATAAGTCTGATAATAGCGGGGAAGAAGCTGTTCTTAAATCTGTTGGTGTGTGTTTTTGAACTTTTGTATCTTTTGGGGAAGAGAGTATAACAAGGGTTGGAATGGTCTTTGATCAGGTTGGCTGCTTTCCCAAGGCTGCTGGAAGTGTGAGTGGAGTCAATGGAAGGAAAGCTGGTTTTCATGATGGACTGGGATGTGTTCACAACCCTCTAGAATTTCTTATGGTCTTGGGCAGAGCAGTTGCCATACCAAACTGTGATACAGCTGGATAGGATGCTTTCTATAGTGCATCTATAAAAATTGATGAGTCTTCACAGACATGCCAAATTTCCTTCACCTTCTGAGGAAGCAGAGGCATTGATCTACTTGCTTGGCCATCACATTGACATGAATGGACTAGGAAGGATTGTTTATGATATTTACTGCTAGGAACTTGAAGGTCTTGAATACCTCCACCTCAGCACCATTGATACAGACAGTGGTGTGTCCTCTACTCTGCTTCATCTTCAATTTTCTGGTCCTTATGTAATTCTGGAATGTTTTCTCTGTCTCTCACTCTCTCTGTCTCTCTTGCTGCACAAGGATCGCAAACGTCGAGCACTTGGAGGACAAGATGAGGAAGGGTCTGGCTTTGAAGACTTCATGAACACAACTCATACTGCAGGTGAGAGCAGCATGGGATGCGGTGTTGGATCTAACACTGGCTCTATTACTGAGAACAGAGTGGGAAACAGCCCCGATGGGAAAACTTCCCTTATTAAGCAATCTGAGAGTAACTGTGTGAAGATTGGTCCTGATTCCAAGATTATTGGAATGGGAAGGGTAGGCGTAAGTGGCCCTCCATAGGGTATGGTTAGGGTTAGTATTTGGGTTAGGAAGGTTCATGTATTTAATGATAAATTAATCCTGTTGTTTGCTTTTGCTCTGAAGGATCCTGTCAACTGGCACCTGATGCTGGGCCCTGCTTCGGCTATGAGTTAAAATTCTACTACAACCACAGCTCAATGGCCTGTCAGACGTTCAATTATGGCGGTTGTCTTGGAAACAGAAACAACTTTAAGTCAGAGCAGGAATGTTTGCAGAGATGCAGGACTGTAGGTGAGATAATCCCCAAGCTCAAACAGTGAGTATACATTCCTCCGTCAATACTGAGAGAGCCATAAAGTCACTATTATGCAGAAGATGGCCATTCAGCCCTCTGACGTCCATGCTGGTTTGATATACTGCAATCCAATTAAGTCCCAACTCTTTATTCTACATTCTTTTGCGTTTATTTTGTTCAGGCTTTTCCATTTTTCCAATTATTCATCAGTGCCAGAAGCAGCAAATTCCAGTTTAATTGCACTTGCTACTCTAAGCAAGTCTTCTTCACATTTCCCCGTATCTCTTACCCAGCACTTTCAATCAGTGCTCCCTGACACAATCAGTGATTGGGAACAGTTTTTTTCATGCCAATCTTATAAATTCTGTTTATAATCCTGTAAATCATGAATAAATCACCCCTTATTCTGCTTTACTCCCAGGAGGACTAATCTCACTTGGCCCCTCGCAGCTCCAACAAACTCAACATAACTCACACTGAGTTAAGAAAAGTAAGATTCAGCACAAACTAGGCCGGAGAGCTTTACTTAGGAAATGAGACTGAACAGTGACTCGGGTTGTTCTTAGAGTAGAGGAGGTTGAGAGGGGGCATGATTGAGACGTATAGACTAACAAGGGACACAGACAGGGTAAACAGGAAGAAACTGTTACCAGTGGTGGTGGGATCAGTGACCTGAGGGAAGAGTAAGGGGCAAAGATTTGGAGAAGAAATGAGGAAAGGATTTTTCACCCAGAGGGTGGTGGAAATCTGGAACTCACTGCCTATAAAGGGTGGGAGAGGCAGAAACTCTCGGAGCATTGAAGTAGTGTTTGGATGAGCTCTTTTGATGCCAAGGCATACAAGGCTTTGGCCAAGTGGTGGAAAATGGGCTTAGAGTAGTTAGGTGGTTGCTTTTGACTGACATAGACTTGATGTGCTGAAGGGCTATAACCCTCTATGAGACTTACCCCAGGAATACTCATACATACACTCATTCAGGAGCTCAGTCACAGTACACCTGTCTGTGTACATTTTCAGTCAGGGTACTCATCTGAACAGGTGCATTATGGGTCAATGGCCAGATTGGCCACTCTAAATAGGAAAAAGCTGCACCACTTTCTCGCTGTCATTTCGAACAGTCGTCATTTTCCCACATCACTAGCATCTGGCACCTTAACCTCTGCCAGTTTTTATGTCTGTGTCTTGATAGTAAATGTTAACAGGCCATTCCACCGTGGGAGCTAACAGTTGTGTCTGTAATAGTTGTTAGTGATCCTCAGTGTGACTGCCTGTTCCCGATGTGTATCTCATCTTTGTGATCCTCTTTCTAATACCTCTGTGTGTGTGTGTGTGTGTGTGTGTGTTTCAGCTGCCTGTAGATTGCCTATGGAACCTGGTCCATGCAAGTCAATTATTCCTCTCTGGGCTTTTGACTCTTCTGCTGGTGCATGTGTACCCTTCATGTACAGTGGGTGTCAAGGAAATGGAAACAAGTTCTACACCAAGAAGGAGTGTGAGGAATACTGTGATGCTGTCCCAGAAGGTATGGCATACATGAAGACTTGGTTGAGGGGTGGAGTGTGGGAGGTAAATATGGCAGGACCTTATTTACATATTGACATTAACCCTTTACACAACACTGCATATGTTCCTGTATTCACTCCAGCTGCTGATTCCTGGTATATTTCAACTGGGACTGGCTATATTTCCTGATCAATTTCATTTCATGGTTAAACTCACAGTCATCAACCAGCGTTCTGCTGGTGGCTGAAGTGGGACAAGTGTCCAAGGGGCTTTGTGCGTGGGAAATCATGTCTCACAAACTTGATGGAGTTTTTTGAAGAAGTAACAAAGAGGATTGACGAGGACAGAGCGGTAAATGTGATCTATATGGACTTCAGCAAGGTGTTCGACAAGGTTCCCCATGGGAGACTGGTTGGCAAGGTTAGATCTCATGAAATACAGGGAGAACTAGCCATTTGGATACAGAACTGGCTCAAAGGTAGAAAACAGAGGGTGGTGGTGGAGGGTTGCTTTTCAGACTGGAGGCCTGTGACCAGTGGAGTCCCACAAGGATCGGTGCTGGGCCCTCTATTTTCTGTAATTTATATAAATGATTTGGATGTGAGCATAGGAGGTATAGTTAGTAAATTTGCAGATGACACCAAAATTGGAGGTATAGTGGACAGCGAAGAGGGTTACCTCAGATTACAACAGGATCTGGATCAGATAGGCCAATGGGCTGAGAAGTGGCAGATGGAGTTTAATTTAGATAAATCTGAGGTATTGCATTTTGGGAAAGTAAATCTTAGCAGGATTTATACACTTAATGGTAAGGTCCTAGGGAGTGTTGCTGAACAAAGAGACCTTGGTTCATAGCTCCTTGAAAATAGAGTCGCAGGTAGATAGGATAGTGAAGAAGGCATTTGGTATGCTTTCCTTTATTGGTCAGAATATTGAATACAGGAGTTGGGAGGTCATGTTGCGGCTTTATAGGACATTGGTTAGGCCATTTTTGGAATATTGTATGCAATTCTGGTCTCCTTCCTATCGGAAAGATGTTGTGAAACTCAAAAGGGTTCAGAAAAGATTTACAAGGATGTTGCCAGGGTTGGAAGATTTGAGCTATAGGGAGAGGCTGAACAGGCTGGGGCTGTTTTCCCTGGACCGTCAGAGGCTGAGGAGTGACATTACAGAGGTTTATAAAATCATGAGGGGCATGGATAGGAGAAATAGAAAAAGTCTTTTCCCTGGGGTCGGGGAGATCCAGAACTAGAGGATATGGGTTTAGGATGAGAGGTGAAAGATATAAAAGAGACCTAAGGGGCAACTTTTTCACGCAGAGGGTTGAATGTGTATGGAATGAGCTGCCAGAGGAAGTGGTGGAGGCTGGTACAATTACAACATTTAAAACGCATTTGGATGGGTATATGAATAGGAAGGGTTTGGAGGGATATGGGTCAGGTGCTGGCAGGTGGGACTAGATTGGGTTGGGATATCTGGTCTGCCTGGACAAGTTCGACAGAAGGGTCTGTTTCTGTGCTGTACATCTCTATGACTCTATAAGAGAGACATTAATCAGAAGGCTCTTAACTGTTCATAGCATGGGGGTAAATATTGTGAAAAGAACAGGGCCTCCCTAAGAGTTTCACTTGCTGTCACGCTGTGTGGCACAGATCTGTAACCAGCTGTGACAACACTGACCCTACTCTCTTTTACAGAAGATGATGAGCTTCTGGTTGTTCCCAAGAAAGTGTAGCTGGAAGTAAAAGAAGAAAACAGTGAGAGCAATGATGGAAATAATCATTAAAGTAATGACTTTGAGTGATCCATCAGACACTTTGTACGGCCTGATGCTAAAGGATAGAAGGAGTTTACCCAAATTCCAGCTCAGTGTTGTGACCATGCTTTCAAACTAATCGATCAATAAAATTCTGTAATTGAAAATACTCGTGTCTCCAGGGTGTGGATTGTTCAATGTGCAACATTCTGATCTATACAAGAGATTCCCAGGTACTCTCATTTTGGCACCACCTGTCTTATATCACCATTACCAGCAACAAGAGCATGAGATTTTGAGAGCAAAGTGTGATCTCTTCACGTCGGGTGGCACGGTGGCCACTGTTGTTAGCACTGCTGTTAGCACTGCTGCCTCACAGCGTCAGGGATCTTGGGTTCGATTCCGGCCTCAGGTAACTGTCTGTGTGGAGTTTGCACATTCTCCCTGTGTCTATGTGGGTTTCCTGCCACAGTCCAAAGGTGTACAGGTTAGGAGAATTGCATATGATAAATTGTCCATTGTGTTCAGGGATGTGTAGGTTAGGGGCATTAGTCAGGGGAAATGTTGAATAATATGGTAGGGGAATATGGTTGGGTGGGATAATTTTCAGAGGATCAGTGTTGTCTTGTTGGGCCAAATGTAATGTGAGTATTTGAGAGAAGGTGTCTATTCTTCCCTTGAAAGGGTAATTTTGGGATACCTCCCTAGACTGCTGCAGTCCATCAGCATTGACTGTTTAACTGGAATTCTGGCACATTTCTCAGCAAACCCCACATCATTTAGACCTCTACAAGATTTCAACTGATATGACCCAACCAGTTCAGCCCAGCATTTCCTTCCAGAAAGGACATCACTCAACCAGATGGACTTTTACAACAATCAATGATAATTTCATGAGGCTTGTTTTTAACTCCAAATTTATTAGTGAAATTTTGTTGCTATGATGGGACGAGAAGCTTTAAAGTCAAAGCATAAGCCTGGATAACTAGGTCAGTGACATTAGTATCAGCCAATTGGTTTCATTCCACATGATGTCAAGAAATGGTTGGAGGTGCTGGACACAGTAAATGCTATGGGTCCTGATAACATTCTGGCAATCGTACTGAAGGCTTTCACTCCCAAAGTTGCCACTCCTTTACCCAGCTGTGCCAATACAGCTACAACACAGACATCTACCCGACAACGTGGAAAATTGCCCAAAAGTGTCCTGTTCATAAAAAGCAGGATAAATCCAATGAGGCCAAATACTGCCCCATCAGTCTACTCTCGATCATCAGTAAGTGATGGAAGATGTCATCAACATGCTATCAAATAACACCTTCCCAGCAATAACTAGTGATGCCTAGTTTGGTTTCCACCAGGTCCACTCAGCTCCTGACCTCATTACAGCCTTGGTTCAAACATGGAGAAAAGAGCTGAATCCCAGAGGGAGGTGAGAGTGACAGCCCTTGACATCGAGGCCACATCTGACGAATGTTGCAAAAAGGAGCCCTAGGAAAATGGAAATCACGGAAAAATTCTCCATTTGTTGGCACATAGGAAGATGTTTGAGGTTGTTGGAGGTCATCATCTTAGTTTCAGGACATCTCTGCAAGAGTTTTCTGTGTAGTCTCATAGGTTCAATCACCTTCAGCTGCTTCATCAATGACCTTCCCTCCAACATAAGGTCAGAAGTGAGAATGTTCACTGATAATTGCTCGATGTTCAGCACCATTCACAATCTCTCAGGTACATGAATCGGTCTATGTCCAAATGCATCAAGACCTGCACAATATCCAAGCTCGACCTGACAAGTGACAAGTAATATTTGGGTCACACAAGTGCCAAGCAATGAGCAAAGATGATTTTGCAGTTTTTTTCCTTTCATTCTGTAGCATCACCATCACTGAAAACCCAAGTATCCTGGGAGTTACCGTGGGTCAACCACATAAATGTAGAGGTTACAACAGCAGGTCAGGGGCAAGGAACACTGCAATGAGTAACACATGTCTTGACTTCCCAAAGCCTGTCCAGGAGGCATGAGTCAGGAAGTTAGCAGCAACACTGAGGAAGCCCCACACCATCCAGCAGAATGGATTAGAGCAACGTGGGTTGAAGCAGAATGGATCGAGGCAGGGAGAAGTGACTGAGCCATTTGAATGACATAGCTATCTCAATAGGATTCTCCTCCTCAACAGCATTTTTCTCCACCTGTTACCTTATTGTATCTATCATCTCCTTGGTGTGTGGCAGCCAATTCGCCAAGGCTCCTCCAACAGCATCTTCCAAACATAAGGATATAAGAACCAGGAGCGGGAGTAGGCCCTCTGGCCCTTTGAGCCCGCTCTGCCATTCAATAAGATCATGGCTAATCTTTTGGTGGCTTCAACTCCATTTACTCACCTTCTCAACATAACCCTTAATTCCTTTACTGTTCAAAAAATTGTCTACCTTAGCTTTAAAAACATTCAATGAGAAAGCCTCAACTACTTCACTGGGTAGGGAATTCCATAGATTCACAACCCTCTAGGTGAAGAAGTTTCTCCTCAATTTGGTCCTAAATCCGCTCCCCCTTATTTTGAGGCTATGTCCTCTTGGTCTAGTTTTACCAGCCAATGGAAATATCCTCTCTACTTCTTTCCTCTATATTCCCTTCATAATTGTATATGTGTCTCTAAGATCCCCCCTCAATCTTCTAAATTCCAATGAATATAATCCCAGTCTACTCAGCCTCTCCTCAGAAGCCAACCCCTTCAACTCCAAAATCAACCTAGTGAACCTCCTCTGCACACACTCCAGCACCAGGACATCCTTTCTCAAGTAAGGAGACCACAATTGCACACACTACTCCAGATGTGGCCTCACCAACTCCCTATACAACTGCAACATTACCTCTCTGCTTTTAAACATAATCCCTTTAGCCTTCTGTTGTACTACAAACCTTCTTATTTATGCACAAGGACACCCAGGTCCCTCTACACAGCAACATGCTGCAATTCTTTACCTTTCAAATAAATAGTCCTTTTTACTGTTATTCCTATCGAACATGTGGATGACTTCACATTTATTAACATTGTGCTCCATCTGCTAGATCTTTGCTCTCTCACTTATGTAAAGTTTAACAGTCCTCTGCAGACTTTGCTCTACCACTCATCTTAATGTTATCCACAAACTTTGACACACCACACATGGTATCCAACTCACAATCATCTATGTAAATTGTGAATAATTGCAGTCCCAATACTGGTCGCTAAGCCAACCAGAAAAGCACTCATTTATCCCCATCGTTTTGCTTTCTGTTAGTTAACCAATCGTCTATCCATGCCAGAACATTTCCCATAATGCCGTGCATCTATATTTTATGCAGCAGCCTTTTGTGCGAAACTTTGTGCAATGCCTTTTGGAAATCTGAAGACACAACATCTACTGGTTCCCCATTGTCCACCAGTGGTAATGTCTTTATAGCATTCCAATAAATTAGTTAAGGATGACCTGCCTGTCATGCTGAGTCTGTCCAATGAGACAATTCCTATCTAGATCCCTTCCTATTTCTTCCTTGATAATAGATTCAAGCTGGGTGCTCTGGCTCCACCCACAATCCAAAGGTGTCCAGGTTAGATGGATTGGCCATGCTAAACTGTACACATTATCCAGGGATGTGTGGGTTAGGTTCATGAACCAGGGGAAATGCAAGGTTACAGGGATAGGGTAGGGGGTTTGGTCTGGGTGGGATGCTGTTTGCAGGGTTGTTGTGGACTTGTTGGGCAAAATGGCCTGTTTCCACACTATAGGAGTTCTATTTAAAATGATGGGCAGTAAATTCTAGGGTAGCACTGTGGTTAGCATTGCTGCCTCGCGATGCCAGGTTCGATTCCAGCCTTGGGTGACTGTCTGTGTGGGTTTCCTCCTGGTGCTCCGGTTTCCTCCCACAGTCCAAAGATGTGCAGGTTAGTTTGTTTGGCCATGCTAAATTGCCCGTAGTGTTCAGGGATGTGTAGGTTAGGTGCATAGGTCAGGGGAAATGTAGAATAATAAGGTAGGGGAATGGGTCTGGTTGGAATACTCTTCAGAGGGCCAGTGTGGACTTGTTGGCCTGTTTCCACATTGTAGGAATTCTATGAATCATTTTCCCCATTACAGAAGTTAAGCTAAGCGGCCCATTATTCCCCAATGTTTGTCTAACTTATTTTTCAAACAGCAGCGTCACATTTTCTGTGACCTATGAGCTATACCAGTGAGAAGGACAAAGACAGCAGATACCTGTGAGAGTTGTCCCCTTTAGGTTGCTCTCTAAGCCCCACATCATTCTCCAACACCTGCAATCACTGAAACAAGAAATGGTTTCAGCACAGATAGAGGCCACTCAGCAGGTCATGTCAGTGCTGGGTCTCTGCAAAAGCAACCTAGCTCAAAGCACTCCTCCAGCCTTGCCCAAACAAACACCAAACTACACTCATCTCATCTGCTTGCACTTGGTCCACATCTTACTGCCATTTTAAGTGCTCATCCAGAAGCTTCTTAAATATTGTGAGAGTACCTACCTCCACTGTCATTTCAAGCAGCACGTTCCATATTTCTAACACCCTCCGAATGAAAACATTTTTCCTCAGATCCCCTCCAAACTACTCACTCCTCACCTCCCCTATCTTAGACACCTCTGACATAGGGAAAAGGTTTTCATGATTCATCCTGTCTATGCCTCTCATCATTTTGTTGACCTCAATCAGATGTTCTCATGTCTTTGCCTGCTCCAAGGAAAACAAACCCAGCCTATCCAGTCTCTCTTTATGACTATGACTTTCCAACTCAGGCAAAATCCTGGTGAATTGCCTCTGCATCCTCTCCTGTGCAATTACACCCTGCCTACAGTGTGACAACCAGAGCTGCACACAATATTCCATCAGTGCCCTAATCAATGTTTTATAAAGTTACAACAAGATTTCCTGCTCGTATTTTCTACTCTCCTGCTGATGAAGTTGAACAACCTGCCTGTCTGAATATCTGTCTATCTTTCCTGCTCCTTGGATGCTGCCAGACCTGCTGTGCTTTTCCAGCACTACTCTAATCTAGACCCTGCTTTCCAGCATCTGCAGTTCTTATTTTTACCTATCTGTCCATCTGTCTATCTAGGTAAAAACAATGACTGCAGATGCTGGAAACCAGGTTCTGGATTAGTGGTGCTGGAAGAGCACAGCAGTTCAGGCAGCATCCGAGGAGCAGTAAAATCAATGTTTCGGGCAAAAGCCCTTCATCAGGAATATCTGTCTATCTATTTGTGTTGACACCTTCAGAGATCTATAACTTTGCTCCTCAGTACTCCCTCGGGACCCACCACACATTGTGCATATCCTTCCCTTATGAGACCTCCCAAAATGCATCATCTGGCATTTTCCAGGATTAAATTCCACTTGCTATTGTTCTACCCAATTTCCCAGCTGATCAATATCAGCCAGCCTCCTCAATATCAACAATATTTCATCAACTTTCATGTCATCAACAAACTTACTAATTATACCTTCTACATTTATGTCGGATTCATTAATTTGATAGATGACAAACAACAAGGGTCCCTGCAGTAATCCCTGTGTACATCACTGGTACCAGGCTTCCAATTACATTGGAGCCAATTTGCCAACTTGCCTTGGATCCCATGGACTCTTACCTGCAAATTTTCACTCCCTATCCTTGACCAATTGCCTTTTGAAATGCACAATTGTAGTTTATTATGTTACAATGATCACAGTTTCTTAAATGTTCCCACAGGGACACATGCTCCTTCGTCTCTAGATCCAGCAATGCCTCCTTCCCTTCAGAGGGAAATATCAGGATATGCTCCTTCCTGATTTGTGCCCTTCCCACCATCACTATCTCAGTCTGAATGAGAGTAGCTACAGCGCCTCACTCTTGCTACTCTATAGTTTGTTAAACATCGGTGTATGTTTCCTCCAAAAGACCGTCCCACAGTCAGTGGCCCACATAACAGCTCCAGTTAGACAGTCATAAAGTCATAGAGTCATAAAGTAATGCAGCATTGAAACAGATCCTTCAGCCCAAACTGGTCCATGCTGACCATGGTGCCCACTCAGCTAGTTCTAACTGCCTGCATTTGGTCTGTATCCCTCTCAACCCTTCCCATCCATGCAGCTATCCAAATTTTTTTTTAAATGTTGCTATTGTACCTGCCTTGGCCACTTTCTCTGACAGCCCATATATGCACCACTCTCTGTGTGAAGAAATTGCCCCTCAGCTCCTTCTTAAATCTTTCCCCACTCACCTTGAAATAAAATGGAACTAGATGCAGAACACCAGAGGTCATCAGGGATT
This sequence comes from Chiloscyllium plagiosum, assembly GCF_004010195.1. Taxonomy (NCBI): domain Eukaryota; kingdom Metazoa; phylum Chordata; class Chondrichthyes; order Orectolobiformes; family Hemiscylliidae; genus Chiloscyllium; species Chiloscyllium plagiosum. Next base: position 2,125,122 of record NC_057739.1, read on the forward strand.
TGAACTCAGAACCTAGATTAGATTAAATTACTTACTTACAGTGTGGAAACAGTCTCTTCGGCCCAGCAAATCCACAACAACCCGCCAAAGCACAACGCACCCAGACCCATCCCCCTACATTTACCCCTTTACCTAACACTACAGGCAATTTAGCATGGCCAATTCACCTGACCTGCACATCTTTGGATTGTGGGAGGAAACCGGAGCACCTGGAGGAAACCCACGCAGACACGGGGAGAATGTGCAAACTCCACACAGTCAGTCGCCTGAGGCGGGAATTGAACCCTGGGTCTCTGGCGCTGTGAGGCAGCAGCGCTAACCACTGTGCTACCGTGCTGCCCACCCCTCGCACTTACGCCACCCACTAAAGCGGGAATCATACCCCAGACCAATGAGCCAGCACTGTGCCTCCTAAGTGTCCCTCGTTGCATTCTCAGCTGTCACGAGATACAGTCTGTTTTTGACATTTCTGTCCCAGGCTCTGTCTCCGGCTCCTTTAGCAGTAATACTATTCTCCTTCTTTTCTCTATTCCCTACCTTTTCTGAGGAATTGGTTAGCTCAGCTTTCTGGATGTCTGGTGCGTGCTTCAGATTGGTGCCAACAGTGAGGTTTTGATTCCTTTATGGGCTGTGATAGATTTGGAACTTGCCTCTTCATCTAGAAAGGGCATGTAGGTGGCATTGCAGCATGGAAGAGGCATATACACAAGGAGGTGGTATAGACTGTGCCATAGAGTCATGCAGCACAGAAACAGACCCCTCAGTCCAACTGGTCCATGCTGACCAAGTTTCCAATCTAAACTAGCCTCACTTGCCTGTGTTTGGCCCATATCCCTCTAACGTTTTCCTGTTCATGTACCTGTCCAAATGTCTTTAGGAAAAAGAGCACTCCTCAATCTATCACATCTATCAGAGAGGGCACTGAGACTCCTACTTACGATTCCAAAAAGATTAATATACCTTTTCAGAAATTTTACTCCAGGCTGTGAGGACAGGTTGACGAAGATGGAGTCCTTTTTGAAGAACCTGGACCTTCCAGGTATGACTCCATAGTAGGCGCCCCTTTTGTAAGGTTGCTTGACAGTTCAAGAGATACAGGAGATGGTAAGAGAGCTAGGAGGAGAAAGTGAGGTCTGCAGATGCTGGAGATCAAAGGTGAAACTTTATTGCTGGAACAGCACAGCAGGTCAGGCAGCATCCAGGGAACAGGAGATTCGACGTTTCGGGCACAGGCCCTTCTTCAGGAATGAGCAGAGAGTTTTCAGCAGGAGAAGATAAAAGGTAGGGAGGAGGGACTTGGAGGAGGGGAGTTGGAAATGTGATAGGTGGAAAGAGGTCAACGTGAGGGTGATAGGTCGGAGTAGGGTGGAGGCGGAGAGGACAAGAAGAAGACTGCAGGTCAGGAAGGCGACGTGGTCGACGGTGCCCTCCACCGCATCTCCTCCACTTCCCGCTCCTCCGCCCTTGAGCCCCGCCCCACCAACCGCCACCAGGACAGAACCCCACTGGCCCCCACCTACCACCCCACCAACCCCC
>NC_057739.1:2127558-2132835 GCF_004010195.1 Chiloscyllium plagiosum
GTGGAGGAGGTGCGGTGGAGGGCACCGTCGACCGCGTCGGGGGGGAAATTGCGGTCCTTGAAGAAGGGGGCCATCTGTGTTGTACGTATTTTGTACTGGTCCTCCTGGGAGCAGATGCGGCGGAGACGAAGGAGTTGGGAGAATGGGATGGCGTTTTTACAGGGGGCAGGATGGGAGGAGGTGTAGTCCAGGTAGCTGTGGGAGTCGGTTGGTTTGTAGTACCAAAGTGGTAAGGCACCCGGTCCACATGGCCTTCCGAGTGAGTTTTATAAGGAATTTATGAATATGTGGGCCGGACCAATGCTGAACGTGTACAATTATTCACACAGTCAGGACTGTCTCCCGTCCTCTCTGAGAGAAGCTAATATTTCTCTCAGCCTCAAGAGAGGGAAGGCCCCAGAGGACTGTGCTTCGTATAGGCCCATTTCGCTGCTAAAGTCTGATTTTAAAATTTTATCGAAGACACTCACATTGGAGGCTGGAGAAGGTGTTGCCCTCTATTGTAAAGGAGGACCAGACAGGTTTATTAAGGGCCGTAGGTCCTCTAATAACATTAAAAGATTACGGAACATGGTCCAGGTGTGCCAGCACAGCTCGATTACAGGCTTAGTGGTCTCCCTTGACACAGAAGAGGCATTTGCCCAAGTGACAAGGCCGTATCTTTATGTTCTGGAGCAGTTTAGTCTCGGTGCGGTCTTTACCAGTGGGTGGAAGTGCTATATCGTGATCCTATGGCAGGAGTCCTTACTAATGAAATAAGATCTAATAATTTTAGTATTGGTAGAGGCAGCCAGCAAGGTTATCCCCTCTCACCGCTGTTGTTCACACTGGTGATTGAGTCGTTGGCGGAGGCAATCCAGAAGGACCCCAATATAACTGCCCTGGAGGTGGCTTCAGTGGCGTGAAAGATCCCACTGTATGCAGATAATGTTCTCCTTTTCCTATCAAACCCAGCAGGGTCTGTGCCTCATTTAATACAATGTATCAATTTATTTGGCTGTTTCTCGGGATATAAGATTAACTTTATGAAGTTGTAGGCCTTGCCCGTGGTGGGGTCTTGGGCAAATACCTGAGCTTGAAGGTGAAATCTAATTCCCTTTTAGGTGGTCACAGGGAGGCTTTCTGCACCTAGGCATTTTCATTACTCCCACCTTTGACCAGTTATAGAAGGCTAAGTTATATATGCACTTGCTCGATAAGGTAAGGCAGGATCTTCAGCATTGGGAGGTTCATCCAATATCTTGGCTAGGCCGAATGGCTCTTATCAAATGAATGTTCTTCCTCGTTTATTACATCCCGTGCGAATGCTCCGCTGATGTTGCTGAGGCAAACATTGCGCAGACTCAACGGTTGGCTCGGTTCTTTTATTTGGCATCACAGGGAATGGAGGATGGGGGGAGTGTAAACTTTCCAGATATTAAGAGGTATCAAATAAGCTCCCTACTATCCTTTGTGAATGATAGGGCTTGTGAGGACCCGAGGTCAATATGGCTGGATATCGAGGCCTCCCAGACGAGGTGCCCCCTTATTAATCTGTTATTCATGAATAAGACGAGGACAGTCATGGAGTATTTTTGGAACCCAATCGTCATCAATACGCTTAAAGTGTGGAGGGCAGTGCAACAAAGCAAGGGCAGTTTATCTAAAACCTCCTTTCTCACTCCTGTAGTAGGAATGCCAGGATTTCGGCCAGGGTTGATGGACTCTGGTTTTAAGTTATGGGCATCCAGGGGAGTCTCTTGTCTGGGAGACTTATCTGAGGGGGAGGTCATGATGTCCTTCGATCAGTTGAGTCCCAAGTATGAATTGCCCAGCAGGGACCTGTTTCGTTACGTTCAGGCCAGGGACTTCATCCAGAAAAAGACTACCCTTCTGATTGATCCTTATGGGTCTGACGTAGAGAGGACAGTACCTCAGATTACAGGTACTCTCTCGATTAGCACCCTGTGCTATTTATTGGAGTAGTAGTTAATTTACTGTAATTGTTGTTATACTCTCAGATTGTTATAGTTTTTGTAATTTTATAATTTTGTAAAGAATAAAAATCTTTTTCAATAAAAAGAACTATGTACCTGAACCCTGAGGTCTCTTATTCAGCAACACTACCCAGCGCCCTACCATTAACTGTACCAGTCCTGCCTATGTATGTTTTACCAAAACGCAATACCTCACATTTATCCAAATTAAACTGTCACTCCTCAGCCAACTGGCCCAGTTGATACACATCCCTTTGTAACCTTAGATAACCTTCTTCATTGTCCATTATATCACCAGTTTTGGTGTCATTCACAAACTTACTGACCACACCTCCTAAATTCACAGTCATATCATTTATATAAATGGCAGACAAAAGTGGACCCAGCACCAATCCCTGCTGGTCACTGGTCTCCAGTCCAAAAAACAACCCTCCACCACTCTCCTCTGTCTCCTATCGTAAAGCCAATGTTGTATCCAATTGGCAAGCTCCCTTGAATCCTATGTGCTTTAACTTTACTAATTTATCTGCCATATGGACCTTGTCAAAGGTTTTACTAAAATCCATGTAGACAACACACTATACACTTATCGATCTTTTTGGTTATGCCTTCAAAAAAATCAATCAAATTTGCGAAACATGATCTCCAATGCACAAAGTCATGTTGACCATCCATAATCAGTCCTTGCTTCCCCAAATACATATAAATTCTATCTCTCAGAATCCTCTCCAACAGCTTACCCAACACTGATGTCAGACTCACCAGTCAATAGTTCCCAGACCTCTCCTTACAACCTTTCTTCAATAAAGGCACAACATTAGCCACCCTCCAGTCCTCTGGCACTTCACCAGTCGCTGTAGATGATACAGATATCTCTGCTATAGGCCTCACAATTTCTTCCCTAACTTCCCACAATGTCCTGGAATACATTTGATCAGATTTTTAAGACCCCTAGCACTTCCTCTTCTGTGATATGGACTGTTTTCAAAGCATCAATGTTTATGTCCTTAAGTTCCCTAGCCTTGTTTCCTTTCTCCACAGTAAAAATTAGTGTGGAATATTTGTTTAGTGGCTCTCCCATCTCCTGTGGTTCAACACATAAACAATCTTGCTAATCTTTAAGATGTGAAAAGTGTGGCATTGGAAAAGGGCAGCAGGTCAGGCAGCGTCCGAGGAGCAGGAGAATCAACAGTTCAGGCATAAGCTTCATCACATTCCTGATGATGCCTCATTCCAGATGAAGGGCTTATGCCCGAAACATCGATTCTCCTGCTCCTCGGTTGCTGCCGTGCTTTTCCAGCACCACACTTTTCAATTCTGATCTCCAGCATCTGCTGGCCTCACTTTCTCCTGATGTTTAAGGGGACCTATTCTCCCCTCGTTCCTCTTTTGCTTTTAGTGTACTTGTAGAATCTCTTTGAATTATCCTTAACCTTTTCTGCCAAGACTATCTCATATTCCCAATTTGCCCTCCTGACTTTCCTCTTAAAAATGCCTCTGCGCCCCTTATACTCTTCAAGAGATTAATTTGATCCCCCTTTGTTTATACCTAATATATGACTCCTTCCTTTTCCTGACCAGAGCCTGAATATCTTTACTCATCAATTGTTCCCTATTCCTACCAGCCTTATCCTTCACTTTTGAAAGGTCCTGTCTCACACCATCAAAATTTGCCTTCCCCCAATTTTAACTTTTAAACAAGACTTTTCCATAACTATTTTAAAACTAATAGAATTATGATTGCTGGTCCCAAGGTGCTTCCCCACCAACACTTGCACTGCCTTGTGGGTGAGGGATAAGGGCTAGAGGGCCTAACAGTTTTTAAAGGGAAGACCTTGTAGAATGGAGATAAGGAGAAACTTCTTCAGCCAGAGAGTGTTAACTTTATGGAATTCATTGCCACAGAAGGCTGTGGAGGCCAGGTCATTGAGTATATCTAAGACGGAGCTAGATAGGTTCTTGAGTATCAAGGGGATCAAGGGTTACAGGGAGAAAGCTGTTGTGGTTCTGTTCGCCGAGCTGGGAATTTGTGTTGCAGACGTTTCGTCCCCTGTATAGGTGACATCCTCAGTGCTTGGGAGCCTCCTGTGAAGCGCTTCTGTGATGTTTCCTCCGGCATTTATCGTGATTTGTATCTGCCGCTTCCGGTTGTCAGTTCCAGCTGTCCACTGCAGTGGCCGGTATATTGGGTCCAGGTCGATGTGCTTATTGATTGAATCTGTGGATGAGTGCCATACCTGTTTGGCTTGTCCTATAATAGTAGTGTTGTCCCAGTCAAACTCATGTTGCTTGTCATCTGAGTGTGTGGTTACTAAGGATAGCCGGTCGTGTCATTTTGTGGCTAGTTGGTGTTCATGGATGCAGATTGTTAGCTGTCTTCCTGTTTGTTCTATGTAGCCACACACTCAGATGACAAGCAACATGAGTTCGACTGGGACAACACTATTATTATCGGACAAGCCAAATAGAGAACAGCCAGGGAATTCCTAGAGAATTCTCCCGAACTTTGAACACCTACGGGCGAGAGACGCTAAGACAAGCCAGGAAATGGGAATCCTGTGCCAACCGCCTGAGCGACACATACGAACAACTCCGGTTCCTGCATGAATGCCGAAAGAATTGAATCCTTCCACCATGTGTCAGATACAGACCACCAGTCAACAACCCACAAGCCAGGGACACAGCAGACAGAACGGATTCAGGATGATCCAGGTAATGATCACAGATGCACACAACAGACTTCACAGATACAGACAAGAAATTGCGCGCCAAAAATCGTTACTTTCAAAAACCACCAATCAGGAATGGACCCGGACCATAGAACAGGCCGTCACCATAGGACAGAACAGGACCACACACCGCAAAAAAACGGCACTAAACGAATAAATGGCCAAACTAACACACAACAAAGAGGACACCACAACACACACCTGGGTTAAAAACCTCTCCCACAGACAGCTCACAGACACGGAAAGAACAATACTGGCCAAGGGACTCAACTACAACCACAGGGACGCCAAGACAGCAGACTTCCTAGCAGCACTAGAATGCACACTCAGGAACAATGGACTGACAGAAGAGACACAACAAACAGTGAGACAAAGTATCGTACCCCTGATAACAAGGAAAAGACAAACACATAACCTCAACACCAAGGAGAGGGAAGCACTAAAACCACTAAGAAACGATAAGAACATAATCATACTACCAGCAGACAAAGGCAGAATGACGGACATCCTGGACAAAGCAGAGTACATCCAAAAAGCACAACAACTACTTGCAGATACCAACACCTACCAAA